>NC_041334.1:15909818-16137318 GCF_004354835.1 Perca flavescens
ACTCATGTACCCATTAAACAAGTGTCATGTGAGTCAGCTGTGGTCCTCACAAGTGTCACATTACACTTGGGGTTTTTCATATAAAATATCTCTGGTATCTTCAATGAATATTCAAACCAAATAATCCAGTGTTAAAAATGTGTTTCTTATGAAAAATAATGTATATCTTTAGGTAACAAAGTTGATATTTAGAACTGCCGGTGTGGTGAACATTTTGGTGGAGAACTGCAAAAAAACCTGCTAAAAGATGCAGATCTTTTAGCTGTTTTTTTTTTTCTAAAGCCTGGAAAGAGGCAATCTAAAACATTTCATATCAATACTTACATATATCTTTTAAAATAATACCATAAATCAACTAATATTAATCAGGATTGAGAGGCTATAGCAGTAGCAGTGTGAGTATTTAAAAACTGATCCTAACTCTTCACTTTGCTCATTTAGGGCTTTAATAAGTCCCCTGCTTAATTAACACATGCCTCCAAAGGGTTTACTGAGATAAACTTTCATCCCAGAGTAAGGCCAACAGTTACAGTAAAGGACACTGGTTGCTGCCTCTTACTGACTGGTTAGAGTAACTGCACAGAGCTTTAGAAAATACAGTTGAGAGCAGCTGTTTTTCCTCCAAACGTTTTAAATAAATCTATGACAACCTTTGAGTGGCATCTGCTTAACATTTCAAAAAGACAGTAAGCAACTGAAAGCATACAAACCCCAAAGACTGACACCTCAAGCTTTAAGGAGAATGTGCTTTTGAGCCATGCATGTATGCAGTGCTAACTATTTCCTCTTGTATCTTCTGTCTCTTTTGCTAAAGAGCCTTCTGAATCAGGAGACCTCGAGAGGAAAGCCAAGATGTGGAAGAAGTCAAAGGTGACCGATGAAACTGCCACTGGGCAGGCGGGTAAGTGCTGAGTGATAGACGCCCTCTCTGGTTAGGTCAGTCGGGGGTTTGTATTGCAGCTGTCGCCGCCTGTATTTCCTCTTTTCCGAGGAATTATGATGAACAGGATCTATTTGACAACTAATATTTATACAAAATAAAGATTCATGTGACATTGCATTCAAGGAAAACAGAACCTGCAAGACAAGAAAAAACACCTGGGAAGCTTACCACGTCAAAGATTACAGGTCGGTGTGTATAAGGCAACTTTTTCAAAGATGTGGAATACCCAAGACATCTAAAAAATGCTGTATTATGTTGAGGGCTGAACATTTCTCCTGAGAGAAAATTAAGATATTGTAAGCACCTCAGCTTTTTCTTTCGTCAAGTGGAAGCAGTCCAAATATTATTCATGATTTTTCAAGAAAACTCAACAGCAAAGCATATTTTTGGTCAGGACACAGATGCTTCTTTTCAGTGGAAGATCTTTGTTACCTACAAAACAAAAACAAGCAGCAACAACTTTCCATATCATTCATCAACGTCTCTGTCCCAAGGATGTGATTATGAAGATGTCTGTCAAATAAACAAACACAGGCATCCCAGATGCCAGAAGATGAGATGCTCATACTAAATGGGAGCTAAAATGAAAGAAAAAGTCTTCATGACAAACAGTACAGTAGTTAAAGAATCAAAGAAGAAGAAGAACACTATGAAGAAGAATACAACTGATGCTAACAGGGATGATCAACAAAATCAAGCCAACTGCAACCACCATTGAAAATGAAATGGTGTCCTTGTTTGATTATGGACAAAATGAAGCCAACTATTTAATTAATTTCCGTTGTTTTTCCGCAAAGTATTTGCACATAATTTCTCTCAAGCACTGCGCAGGAATCATCCTGAGATGCCAGCAATAAGAAAATGCCTGAGCAAGTTAAGTCTAATCAGCAGTTGCACAGCACAACTATTTACATGCTGCTGTAACAACATATTGCTAACATACCATATTATATTTTGTCTATGACTAACCTTTGTTGTGTGATATTTGTTCTGCCTAAGTTGTGTCTGTGTTTGTGCTTCCCATTCCTGGGTTATACTGTATACTGTGGTGTTTCATGTTAATTGTTTCCATAATCCTGTCGAAGTTCCAACCTGCCATGGTGCTTCTGTCAGGATTAATATTTACCTGTCCTGTTCCCTCTCCTGCTGTCACGTTGCGTGTTTAGTCGACGATTCAGAAGGAGTTCAACCAGACGACAAAGGTATGCGAGCAAAAAAGAAATCCAATTACACAAACGACTCACCTTCTGTAAGTGCATGTCTCCACGTTGGGTGAGTTGCATGTATGATGTGGTCTTCATCACGCATCGAAAGGTGTCATCTGAAATGGATGATTCAACTTTCAGTGTCACAACAGATGCATTTCATTGTGACATTTTAAACCATCTCCATATGAATACTAGCTCAAGGCTGTTGCTAGAGGGCACTGCGGTTGATTTCCATGTGTCTGTACTTTATCTTTTAATTTAAAAAGAAAATTCCACTTTTAAAAACATATGTCCAAATGCTGATTATGCATACTGTACAGTATGTTGGCACAGTTCAGTCTCAATAAATGAACTTGCTCTACAGGGACATCCCCAAAGCGGTGGCATGATCTCTCCTAAAATCGAGCTAATGTGACTGGCCACCCGAGCGCCCCTTTCAAATCGCATACATCTTCAAGCTTTAACATAATGAACTTGTAAATTTAAAACAATATTTATCAATTGCAAAGTGCAAATAGCATGAAATTGGTATCAGTAAAAAACACTATATAATATTTGAGGCTGTATTTGATATGATGAACACCAAGGCAAACTGAGTCACCTCTTTAAATTACCATTGTTTCTGTATTCCCTTGAGATTTCCAGCCTTTTCATGCCTGACCCTCATGCTCTCCTTGGCTTAACTGTCAAGACCAGGACTGTCACAGATACAAAATTGCAATTTCTATGATCCTAGCAGTTCAAAGCAGGTCTACCATGTGCTGTCAAGTTAACACAGAACATTGAGGTGTGGAGCTAATCAGCTGGAACGACAACCGGGACCTCTGGGAGACCTTAAGCTTCACCCAACTCTCGATATCTTTTGATTCCTTGTATTGCTTAGAAAATTACACTGAGGGAATTTGGGGCAACATAAGTACACAATGCTCTGAGGTATCAAATCATAGACGGCACTTGCCTTTCTCTGTTAACATGGCTATGAAATAAAAAAAGGAAATTAGAAACTATAACTTTACTTCTACAACAAGAAAACTGGTGGTATATTTACAGTAAATCTCAAGAATACTGTTATTGATGAAACCCAGGACATTTCAGACCAGTGAATCTAATTACATTGGGACACAAACAAATCAAAACAGTTCTTCATGATTCATAGTATGTGCTTTCTAGCTACAAATTAAGAGAGTTGAACAGCAAAGAACTGCAAAGTTAACAGCCAACAATGGCAACTGGCTAAGGCTGCACTGATGAGAATAAACACATCACACAACAACAGTGGGAACATGTTTAAAAGCTTATCATTCATTCATTTATTTGTTCGGCGAGACAAGCCAGGTGTATTTATGAAGCCCCTTTCATATAAAAAGGCATTTCAAAGTGCTTTATAAGCCATAAAAGATATGGAATATATAACATTTAAAAAGCTAAAATAAATGTAAAATATAGCTGCAAGCAGCAATGAGGGGGCCAAGCAGTACACTAGCAGGAATGGCGTCATGGCATGAGCAAGCACTCACAGCAACTTTGATGGCAATTGTTACAGTGCCCCTAGAGGTCAAATTACACCAATGTCCTTGTGCGTACTCATAATCAAGTGCCAAGTCCCTGTACCACATTTGACTTTAGCACATCAAAGCGTTGCTGAGATATGAGCTCACTTTCTTTATTACAGCACCCCTAGAGGCCAAATGACACCACTTTCCTTGCACGTCCTCACAATCAGCTACCATGTCCCTGTACCAAATTTGGACTTCATACATCAAAACGTTGCTGAGATGAAAGTTCGGTTGAGCTTACTTCCTGTGATTATAGCACCCACCTAGTGGTCAAAAGACTCCAAATTGTATGAATAACAAGGATTGGGGAACACTTTAAAGCTTTAGTGCGTAACTTTGATATTATTGAACGTCCGTTACATTCAAGCCGTTGCCAAATGAGTTGATACAAAGCTAATTAAGACTATCAGCTCCACACAACTCTCTGTATTTCTCAGCATGGCTATGTTCACAAGATTGTCGTCCGGCGACTTTCCCGCGCAGACACTTGTGTGAAGATAATTACCTCTTCTGAAGAGTCCATCATGTTTTTTAATCCTCTGTGTCCTCCTTGAGCTACTAGCAACTGTGTGGAGGAGGGGTGGGGGCGCGTGCGCAATCACGGAAGGCTTGTATCATGTGGATGCGCCGACAGTGTTGTTGTCATTACTTAGAATTCCTCATGGGGGCGACAGAAACTACACACTATAGCTTTAAACAACTTTTTTATACTCTGCTTTCATTTCAGTTGTTGAAACTGTAAAGGTTCAACACATTCTTTTTAAGGAATATCAACCCTGGTAACAATTAATCCTCATAAGGTCCAGGTACAAGAAAATTAGTCCATTAAACCATGATGCACAAGCAAAAAAAACTTCTCAGGTTGAATAAAAAAAGAAAAGTCAATGTACTTCCGGATTAGGTCAGCATCATGGAGACAACCACAACAATGGAGCACACACACCGTGGGAGAGGTTCAAAGAATAGAAACCCCAGCGCAGGACGTCACAGCAGGCCATCAGCCCGAGGGCCATCAGCCCGCTGTGACCCCCGGCACAATTTTCCAAGCTACTGTTTTTTACTTGTTGTGGTTGTTTCCATGGTGCTGAATTGGTACATTGACTTTTTTCCCAAACTGGAAAAGTTCAACAGGAGAAGTATTTTTCTTTTCTTTATCACCCATCTATTTTTTTTTTATCACGAGAATCGGATAACATATCACACGGAAATCCATCTTGTCAGGCTTCAAGAAAATGCGTTTGTGTCCGCACAGCAGAGGACAAAACCAATCAGCGTCCGGGTGAGGACCTACTGGCAGCCACGGGTGTGGTTTAGGTGTGTGTGCCGGCCGCGACTGTTCGTTCAAAACAACAATGGCGGACGTGATAGACAGATGGTTCATCCGATCACCTGCCAGGTATTTTTTGAAAGTGCCTGCTCGTTTCCAAACGATGGCTGTGGTGGCTGTGATGGTTCTGTGTTAACAAACCACTTGGGGCGTAAGGCTATGTCTCCTTAGGGGCTCTATTTAATACACAAGTAAAGCAAGGACATTAAAAAAGCCCTACACTGCAACTGTATTAAAAACATAATAAAGCAGTTCAATTATTTCAGCCATAGGTATTTCAGATGAGGACTGAAAAAACACCCAGCTTTTTAGTGATTTCAGCCAAAGTAGACACTCATCCATATGACAGCTATCAGGATCTTTTGAACAAGAAACCAAGAGTCTGTAGATGTTTATGAATGTAGTTCCAATATGTCTATATGATGATATAAGATTTACAAGCACATACAGTAATCATACATGTTAAATCTGCTCAGGAATTACATTTCCCTTATGAATCTTTCTGTACCAAATTTATGCCAATTATACTACATGAAATACTTTTTGCTGACTGACCCATGAAATCAATGCCTGGCTTAAACATGCAGCTTTAACTGCTGTTCCACATTAATAGGCTGATCAATATTTTCATGCAAACAAATTGCGAAACAAAAATGAACAGCTTGTTAACAGCAGCAAAACTCATGCAATGTTATCAGTGCTCTGCCACATACAGTACATACTGTTCTGTATCTCCTGCCGCAAGCAATTTACCTCTAATGCGCTTAAGACTGCAAAATGCTGGGGCACCTTGCTCATTTCTCCTTACTTAAACTATATATATTATACTATAGTTTATATTCTGCCTAATACAGGTCTTACATGTCAAGAGAAAATAATTAAAGATCTCTGGACCAGCTGAACCCCTGTGATCAGCATTAAGTGATGCCACCCTTTCGGATTGTTAAGGGTTAGTCCATATTGGTACTCTCAAGTGTTCTGGGACTTCTGCAAGGCACTTAATTCTGAGTTGTAAATAGCTTTACAAGTGAGCTAAGTTGGACTCATCATTTGTAGCCTGCGGACCTCCAGAGACTGAAGAGGGCAACGCTTTTTTCCCCATACAGAAAACTTCTAGCCAACCTTCCCTGTTTTGAGTGCTCACAATTTAGACTGAACTGTGCTAGAAATAAGAAATAATATAATACGAACATAGGAAAGGGGTTAATTAATTACAGACGTCAACCTTCATGTCAGTAACAACTGCTGTGGCCATGAACTGCGTCTTAAGACTTATGAAAAGAGTAAAATGTCATTAAAACGTATTAAAATGTTATAAAGTCAAACAACTGCACTACATACATTAACACTAAAATGTAGACTTCACTAGACTTGACACCATCCATTTACAACATTTTAATGTGTGCACATAAAGTACGAAACTTTAGAAATGGACTTTAATGTAGAGTAGACCATATACTTGTACTCTGTGTACACACAAAATGAACCAGTAACTTGACTGACATAGGGATTAGTGAAGTGTTTTTTTTTGTCTTCATAACCTTAAATTTGCAAGCTAGAAATAAGAGCTTTAGTTTTACATGTATTCTTGTAATATTGTTTTTCTTCAGTGAAAAAAATTCAGTTTTCTGCAAATTCATTTAATACTTTATCTGAAATAAACAGTGAGAGACACATTGATTCAACTATCTTAAGCCACAATATTAAAGTTGAATATGAATTATCTCAAATTCTAATTAACATTAACTCTAAGAACCACTCACGTTTTCAACATGACATAAACATTGATGTTTATGGCCAGAATACTGAATTCATTATAACACAGACAAGCTTATTAAGCCTGCTACTTACATACATAAAGTCACTTTGGGTGCATGTTTATATGAGGATTAAACACTCACTACTAATGACAAGTGGTCTATGAGGTGGGAGAGAAAAAGTACATTATTTTAAAACAATGTCTTCTTTTACAAAGTTGTCTTAAAAATGTGGTTTTACACATTGAAAAATTGTCTTGATGCATACATTAGATGGAAAGGTTTCTAACTTTTGACCATACTGTTGGTCACACAACATATACTGCTACTTATGAACTCTGTTTTGAGGGTATAGTGTAAGAACAAAGCCAACACACAGGAGAGTAGGTGGGGCTGTATATTTTGCATTTGCATTTACATATCCCTATTTACAAAAAAGTCCCCCAAACCATACGGCTACATAGGTAATTTGTTCTTACCCTGTAATAAAAGCCATATGAGCTATTTTATAAATTTCTGCCCCTAGCAGTAGCAGGAAATATGACCCACAGGAGTGTTTTTCATTTCATACCTAAACGTAACAGCTAAAGTTTTAAACATGTCACAGATGGGTTAGGTTTAAGCACAAAAACAACTTGGTTAAGTTTAGAAAAAGATTGTGGTTTGTGGATAAAATCTGTACATTTGTTACGTAACTTCACTTCTTTGTATACGTACATTACTTAAAGTGCTCATATTATGCTCATTTTCAGGTTCATAATTGTATTTAGAGGTTATATCAGAATAAGTTTACATGATTTCATTTTCAAAAAACACCATATTTTTGTACTGCACATTGCTGCAGCTCCTCTTTTCACCCTGTATGTTGAGCTCTCTGTTTTAACTACAGAGTAAAATAACTCGCCGTTTATGAACACTGGTCTCTAGGGTGAAAGTCCTTTGTTTGTTTGACCCAACCACCAACCCTCCTGCCCACTCCTAGTGTAATTTCTTAGTTTTAATACCATGTCACGTGACTTCCTGCTTTGCTCCCGTCATCATTATGACGGCCACTGGAGGGCGCCGCCTAACAATAAACGTAAACATGGGTCATAATTGCTGCTTGTACAAACGACCTATGGGGTCGTTTTTTGGTGGAAGTCCAGTCTCCTATTTACACTACAACTACTGGATTGAGATATTTTGTCTTTCCTTAGGCAAAGAAGCCTTTAGAAGTTTGACCCATTATTGTGGATATTTCATCCCAAAATATGTTGCGTGTTTACACTGACAAATGTTAACTAGGTAATTTGTCTGGGTTTTAGATTTGCGTTTATTATCCAAGTTTGAACTAAATCTAAATACAGTCTTAAAACGCCTTTCTTAAAAACTTTTTTTCTTTACTGATTCACATAGGTGGCTCCTCTAAATAAGTCATTAACATTGTCATGCTTTCATAAGTACATTGTATACTGTATCTTTAACTTGTCCCCTCTATAAATTACTCTTATCTAATTGTTATTATTATTATTTTTAATCAGGCATCAAGAAAAAGTCGAAGGTGCCCGGTGTCATGATAACGCAGTTTATGGAGGAACTTCCAGAGGGAATGACAACTCCAGATTTCACCCGCAAACCCATTGCTCTGACTATTCAAGAGGGTAAGTCTTTATGTTTTTGAGAGATAGACTCAAATCCATAATAACATAAAAAAAAAATATTTTTCCAAAAACTTAATCAAATGTGTGCTGGACAGTTAAACAAATATATTGACCTAAATCACAAATGGCAATAAGCAAAATGTAGACTTTAGGAGGGCAGCCACCCCTACCACATACAGTATGTAAAGATTATTCTTATTATTTAAGAAGAATTAACCTATTAAACATGAATTAAATTCTACCAACTTGTGAAATGTTGTGTACACTCACATATTGTAGTTTAACATTTGGGAGAAAGTCTTCCTAAACACATCAGTTCCTTATTTGGTCAAACCATTTTTTGTGATGAGATGACACTCCTTGACTAGGGCTGAATTATGTGAAGTTACATGTTTATAAAACTTACACAACACCAAATTATGAAACATATTAAACAGCATATTACCTTTTGTTCAATTATCTTCATGTTGGTAAAGTTTAAATATGTGCCATGTATCTGCAACATACACATTTTTTACTGAAAATATAGCAATGAATGATTAGTCACTAATAAGAAAATCTACATTTAATTGTATTGCAGGTAAATTTGCAGTCTTTAAGGCCATAGTTGTGGGCACCCCAACACCTACTGTAACATGGAGCAGAGCAAACGGAGACATACATTTTCACCCCGACATGTGCCAACAAAAGTATGATGACGTATCTCACGAACATACCATTGAGGTAAGCTTTAGATGCAGTTGAGGTATAAATGATGACAGTCTGCAAGAAACAACAAAGGCATTGTCATATTATGTTTCCAATCAACAAAATGTACCCACACTCTAAAAAAGAAAGTAATGTCACGTTTCAGTTGTAAACAGTGTATGACGGCAATGCTACAATTTGTAGTCTGATTGTGTGATAATGTACCAAATATAGTGATAAAACATGAGGTTGCAGCCAAACAGGAAACACATGCTTAAATTTGTCCCTAGTTTGGGCTTTAATAGAAGTGAATGGGATATGAAACACATTTTTGTGCACAGGAAATGTTATATGACAATGCCTAAATAGTAAAACAGCTTTTGGTGATAATAAAAATGCCAATGCCACTCTGTTTGCATTTCATTAGTTCCCTAAGGTCTCTCCAGAGGATGCAGACACCTACAAGTGTTTTGCAACAAATGAATATGGAAGGGCTGTTTGCACTGTTGCCTTGAATGTTATTGAAGGTAGGATCCTTATTATACTTGCATCTCTCTAGTGTGTTATATAATCGTTGCATTATAGATAATCTTTCTAAGTTGGCACATTTGTATTGAACTGTGACAAACAGGGAATTGAAACTAAGGCAATTGTTTCTACAGTTGGATTCTCTAAGACCAAGGAACTTCAAAAGCAACAAGGAGAAGGTGAGGTTTCAATTTCTATGTGCTAGAGCCTAGCCAATATATTTTCATAGCAAAATGACATTCATTATATTATTCATTAATTTGAATTATGTGGAAAAAAAACACCAGTGCATCTGTCATATCAGTGCAGTACCACTGTGGGCTGTCACATTAATGTCTCTCTAAGAAATTGACTGAAAAACGTGAACATTAGGAACTAGATCTGTGCGTTATGAACGTTAATGTTTTATTTTATAAAAAAAAAAAAATCTAACTTTAATCAAACTATCGTACATTGTCAATGAAATGTAAACATGCTGCTAGGAACCTGCTCTTTTTGAATACTGTTGTAAAAAACAAATAGGACGTATATATTCAGTGGACTGATGTTTTTCGTTATGGTTCCCCAGATGTAACAGACTTAAGAAAAAAGCTTAAAAAACGGTGAGTGAAATATTGTAAATGTAGCCGTTTGTCTCCTAAAATAACCTTTTATGGTAACTTTTCATAACGTTGATTCCTTTTCTATGAGAGTATTTATTTCAGTGAAAACACAATGGGGTGTACAATTTTTCTTTTTTTCTTCTTTCTATAGTAATCCTGATGGAACACGTGAGCACAAGCCAATGGAGCCAGAAGAGAAGGTCTGGGAACTTCTCCTTAGTGCAGACAAGAAAGACTATGAGCGCATCTGTGTAGAGTATGGTATCACAGACTTCCGCCGCATGCTAAAGAAACTCAATGCAATGAAGAAAGAGAGAGAGGAAGAGATTGCAGAGGTATGTGGCCTTATAATTCTACTTTAATTATATCATAAGCATGTCCAAATATATATATATTTTTTTCTTCAAATAATGTGTTCTTTTTCTCTTTAATTCTACTGTAGTTTGTTTCACACGTCGGTAAACTGAAACCTATTGAAGTCGATGACAAGGATTGTGCAACAATTGAATTGGAAATGGATCTCAAAGATCCCAGCAGCAAAGTTTTCCTGTACAAGGTGAGGGGGGTTAACTACTACCTCCAGTGTTATCTTGCTGTATTGTATTATATATCAATATGGTAACATGCCCATAAATTCTGCAGAATGGCGTCATGGTTCCATTCACCATAGAAGACAGCGAGGAAATGAAGCATAGTTTGAAACAAGTTGGCAAGAAATATATATTCAAAATTGGTAAACTAAGTTCAGAAGATGCTGGACTCTACTCAGTGGATGTTGGGGGTGTCAATGTATTCTCCACAGAATTTAAAGGTATGTCTTCAATCAAGTGATCAAGATTAGATCAGGTTTACGTAAATTCAGTCCAAGGATTACTGATATGTTGTTGCGGTTTGCAGATTTTTTATAACTGTAATTAAATGCACACAATAAGTCAGGCCAGTCACCAGGGACCCTGTACAGGGGCGGGATACATTGAAATGAAAGTAGTCTCTCTCTGCTTACTTTTCTATTTGGTGTCTTTTTGTAACCCTGCAGTGCCTAATGTTGACTTTGCTGTCAAAATACAAGAGGTTACAGCACAAGAACGAGGGGACGCCCTCTTCCAATGTGTCCTGACTGCCCCTCTGAATGAGATCAAATGGGTGGGCAAAAGCACTCCGCTGACCAATGGTGAAAAATTTGAAATCACTGTATCTGAAGATAAGCTTATCCACAAGTTGATTGTGCGGGACTGTATGCCTTTGGACGCTGGTATCTACGCTGCTGTTGCAGGAATCAAATCATGCAATGCCTGGCTTATAGTTGAAGGTGAGAAAACAACTCTCTTCCTACTATTTTATCCTTGGGGATACTCCTAATGCAGTTTAAATTCAGTGTGCATCAGCCTGTTCTCATGAACCATTCGTTCAAAAAAGTTAAGCATCGTAATTCATAAGCATTCCACTTTTTTTGCTGTATTCACTACGTTGACGGCCGCTGTATAAGAACGTGGCTGAGGAGGTCGGGGTGGATGGGTGGGCGTTAACATACAAGACTTTCAAGCCAGAGAGCCACAATCTTTTTCCTAATCTTAACGAGTCGTTTTGGTGCCTAATATTACTAAATTTAACCGTAATGTCCGCCGAAGCGACAGGCAGCTCAAGGTGCTTTGTACCCGGCTCAATGTCACCTATTTTTGGGTTACTGAACCACCAACTACCGCTGATACAGTGGAGGTCTGTAGCCCAGGTCACCAAGCTCTGTAGTGGCTTCTAATTTCATAGGCTATCATACGTTTTGGTGTGCGTATATTTTCGTACAATATCATACGGACCCGTTCATGAGAATGCATTGGTTTGCATGCATACATATGGAATACCATGAAGATACTTTCCCCTGACACCAAATAATTGTTAAATTCTATTTTGATATTCAACTTAAAATTATACATATGTATTTTACAAATATTTTATAGCTGACAAAGATCCCGCAAACAAGGGCAAGAAGGCAACTCGCAAAACTACTATGGCTGGAGGCGGCAATGACGAAGATCTGATGAGAATAGCTAAGGAACAGCAGGAAAAATATCAGAAAGAAATGGAAGAAAAAATGGAGGCTGCCAAGAAGGCTCAAGCTGAGAGAGAAGTTACAGAAGCAGCTGCCCGAGCACAGGCTGAAGCAGCTAAAAAGGCAGCAGCTGAAGAAAAAGCTGCAGCTATGGCAGCTGCAAAGGCAAATAAGGCAGCAGGCGGCAAGGATGCAGCTGGAGGTGCTGTAGGTGCTGGAGGTGCTGGAGGGGCTGGAGGTGCTGGAGGGGCTGGAGGGGCTGGAGGGGCTGGAGGGGCTGGTGCTGCAGGCGGTGCTGGGGCTGATGGAACTGGCAGTGGCAAAGGTGCAGGTGCTGGTAAAGGCATTGGAGCTAGTGCTGGTGGTGCAAGTGGGGAAGTTGGAGGAGAAGATGGAACTGGCGCTGGGGGTGTAGCTGGAGCTAAAGGTGGAGCTGGGGGCGGGGCTGAGGCCGGAGCTGGAGGGGATGATTCATTTGAAGATTTTGATGAAGAAGGTAAAAGAAAAGGAGCTAGAGGAGGAGAGGGAGAAGGAGAAGCTGGAGAGGGAGAAGAAGGAGATGGAGAAGGAAAACGGAAGAAACGTGTGAGAGATGGTCCACTTGTTCCTGACACAGTGATAGGTAAGAAATTAAATCATACTACAATCTATGTTGACAGACTTAATGACAAAAATCTTTTTCCAAAATGTGGCTTGTTATTCTCCTAAATGTTCATTAGGATGCAATATAAACATCTTCTTAGAGAAACGTCTTTATTTTTCGCTATTAATATCGTTAGTAGTAGTAGTGTAGAAGGTACAGTATATGTATTTTGTCTTCGTGTTTGTCGTTTTGTTGTCTCTTTTTTCTTTTGTCTACATATTTCAATACTCTTGATCTTTATAATGTTACTGTTTGTCTTTTCCATTAACTTTCAGATTCATTAATAAAATTCTATTAATCTTTAATTCATATATTTAAAAATATATTTAACCAACAATCAACGATACTCTAATAATATGCGTAACATTCTGAAATAAAAGGGACTATTTATTATCACTAATAGGAGATAGTGTTGATGAGGAAACCACATATCAAGAAGGTGAAAATTCTGGGAAAAAAGGAAAACGTCCCAAAAAGAAAAATGTGGAAGTCACAGAAGCTGTTGTTGGTAAGAGATGTCAAAGGCTGCATGCTGTAGACAATTTACTGACTATTAAAGTAATTTGCAAACGAAAATTACTTTGACATCAAAACGGAAGAAAATCCTAAACACTTCCTAACTTTGGTGCAGCTGTATTAAAGGACCGGTGTGTAGGGTTTAGTGGCATCTTGCAGATGACCAACTGAACACCTCAAGTGTGAAGAGAACATACAGTGGCCTTCAGGTGAAAGCAAAAGGCCCACTCTAGAGCCAGTGTTTGGTTTGTCTGCTTTGGGCTACTGTAGAAACATGTTGGTGCAACATGTCGAGATGTCAACATGTGTAGATATGAACTCATTCTCAGCTAACTGAAACACAATGATTCTTAGTTTCAGGTGATTATACACTAATGAAAACATAATTATGAATATTATATTCCATTTTTGCCAATAGATCCCCCTAAATCCTACACCCCGGTCCTTTAACAATAACTTGATATAACACTGACCAAATTAAACTGCAGACACTGACACTTTACAAAGTGCTAAACTGCTCCGCTTTGTCGATCGTACAATTACCTAAAAGCTCCATGTGGGCTGCGTAAATTTCAAGACATTGTTAAGAAAGGTCTTGTTAAGCCTCAGTGACAACATTTACTTAATCTAGGATATAAAAGACTGTAGCATGAATTCAGAATTATGTTTATTAATTATTCTTGATTCTTGGAGTTCTAGAGCCTACGAGAAAAAACAGTAGTTTAGTTTTTATGTGGCGGGAAATTGAATTGCTCATTTTCAGTTTAAAAACAATTGAAAACCTTGGGCTTTAAGTATTTATGTATTAACTATCTGCTTTATCAATAATTTTTGCCAGCATTATTTATTAAAACAATTTGATACATCTATAGCTTTGTTTTTGTGCCTCTTCTGAGAATCAGACAGCGGGATAGAATGCATATGCTATGCTAAATTCAGCTTTCTCCTCCATCTAATCATTTACTTAAATAAATATAGATATGTTCTATATTTGTGTTTTGTATGTATTATGTGTGCTTTCATGTTTGTAGACTTGTGTGTCGTTTTGTTGTCATAAACACCTTGTTTGATTCATGTATAAGTTTGTTATGGGTAAAGAAATGGAAAAGGTGACTTAGCTACAGATGTTTTCAAGTTGAGAACATAAAAGGTGCCTGGTCATAACAGATTTTTAGATTTGGTATTTTTAAGCAACAGAAATACTACAGTATATACCAGTCATTGGTATTACTCCTTGTGGTAAAATACTTAATAAACTTAAAGCTATAGTGCATAGTTTCTGTCTCCCCATAAGGAATTCTAAGTGATGACAACAACACTATCGACGCATTCACATGATACAAGCCTGACGTGATCGCGGAGCTTATAGTCTTAATTAGCTTTGTAGCAACTCATTTGGCAATGGCTTGAATGTAATGGACGTTCATTAATATCAAAAAGTTACGCACTAAAGCTTTAATAAAGGATTTATAATACCATGTAACAAGTGATACTTAATAGCAAAACAGTTTTACCTGCAAAATGAAAAACAATCCATGAGGCCCTTAGATTAATTAAGCCACTGAACAATGGCACCATTATGGAACCCATCTTTTCCTCACCTTTTCCACTACCCTCTTCTTACTTATTGAAGCTAATGCTTGTTTTTTCTGTTGTTGCTGCTGATCTTTTTTCATGCTCCCCGTTTGTCATTTTATTTGTTATTGTTAATGTTTTCATTGATGTTATTTGTAAGGCATATCCAACAGAAAATGAGAAACATTGGATTGATGGTAATTACGATGATATCCCCTAAAACTGCAAAAGCAAAAAACAGAGAAGCGAGTGGTGCCACTGGAGATAATGGAAACGGGCCAGCAACAGGCTGTGATGTATCTGCTGAAAATGGTGAGGATGCGGACAGCGGTGAGCCAGCAGCAGCTGGCACGCGTTCAGGCCGTGCACGGCAAGGCCCATTGATCGTGGAAACAGTTAGTGGTAAGATTATTGGCGCTGCATTTATTGCTGCATGGGAAGCACTGCCGGTGAATAAAGTCATTTGATGAGCAGATGACTTTTCCAGGGGTTTAAGGGTTAACATAAAAAGTGTGTGACGACTGAGCAGAATGCTGCATTTTAACTGTAATTGGTTAAATGGCCTTTTAGAATTATCAGAGAGTTTAGCAAGAGTGGATTTGTGGACCTTAAGAGTGCTTTTAAGAAATGCTAATCAAATCTGATGCACTAACATATAGCACACACATTTAACAGAGAAATGAATCTAAACATACTTTAGTCTTATGTTTTGTAGACAATAGAACAGCATTTGTTATATCATTTTATTTCTATGACCTACAGGTTGGATATAAGCAGACAATGTGTCCACCTCAGAGAGAGAGTGAGTGAGTGAGTGAGTGAGTGTGTGTGTGTGTAAGTATTGTTTAAATGCACCTGTGCTCTGTGTTAACAATGTTGCTTGCCTTTCTAATTGTTAATTCAGGATGAGTCGGTGCATTGAGGTTAATTATTTAAATGAGAAAACGCAGAACTGATCATGTTCTTGACGCAACTGCTACATGTGTGTAAACACACTCTTACATAATTTGAAGATGGAAGACAACCCAAGCTGACTTTGGAGGATGACAACAATCAATTTCTGCACAATGAAGACTGAATTCAGATCAACCACAGAAAATGCTGATTTCTTCCACTGACCTAGGAAATGACAGTCTTGAGTGGGATTTTTTCTTATATTTTAAAAGTGTGTATTTCTTTCAAGAGTAACTAAGTGAACAGAGGCAAATGAAAGCCTCGCTTAAGGTATTCTTATGAGCTGCAACGCTGAACAAACTTTCAAGATAAAGAAGACCACTACCAAACAAGACCGAATCATCGAGCTACTCACTGACCAAGTTTCAAATAAATGCCAAATGCGCTCTTCTTACTTTCCTTACAAAACTTGGATTATATCGTTTCTTCAAGTATGATATTCTCTGACATCACATCTGCATTTTAACATGTATTTTATAATTGATTATAGAATACATGATATCAACAGAAATAAAATGTGTGGTGTTTGTCTGTGAGGTAAGTGTGTACACATCCATGCATGGATGCATTACAACAACTTAAAACAACAGCTTGTATGCAGATGTTAGCTGTTGGCCCTGTGCATTCACTAACTTATTGGTTGATGAATCCGCAGACCCAGGAGTTCACTTTCATGCTGGGCTTTCTGACTGCAAAGCCATTGTTGGAGAAGCAGCAGAGCTGGAGTGTAAAGTGAGCAGTGAAGACTGTGAGGGACTCTGGTACAAAGATGGAAATGAGGTAAGCCCAGTGTTTAAATGTGGTTATTATGAATAATATAGGCTTTGATGTAATGCAGTAATATAGCCAAACAATTGGCAATTATTGTATTCATATAGGTGAAAGCTTCAGATGAGGGTTCATTCATATTTGTTGTGGTACCGTTTGTTTTTTCCAGATTAAATCATCTGAGGGTATAACCATTTCAAAGGAAGGAACTTTCCACAGACTGAAAATCCACAAAGTCACAGAGGAATTTGCTGGAAAATATAAATTTGAAGCAGATGGGCGGAAGACAGAGTCCTTGATTATTGTTGAAGGTAAAAAAAACGTACAGAAATTGCTTACTTGCATAAACAGGTTGCATCACTCATTAGAAAGTGCCCGCAGGTCATGGTCATGATGGATTTTTTCACTGCTTTTATTTTTTAGTTTATCTCAAGTGCATAACTACTTGTAGATACAGTAGCATGATACCGCTTAAAAAATCTGTATTGTTTTACCAATCATTTTAGATCCACCCAGATTTTCTACTGAGGACCTGGAAGCATTTAAAAGCACTATAACCGTGAAAAAAGGACAAAAAACTACCTTCAAACTACCTTATGTTGGACGGGAACCTATAAAAATTCAGTGGTACCTTGATGGTGAAGAGCTTTCAGAAGAAGCAAATATTAAGTTTGATCACTCAGAGGGTTGCACCTGTCTGTTCCTAACTAAGCTGCAGCGCAAGGACAGCGGTGAAGTCAAATTAAAACTCAAAAATGAGTTTGGCACCATCGAGGCCTTCAGCCAGCTAGTTGTAACGGGTATGTATACAAACATTATTTTACAGTATTTTGTATGCTGTTATAGTGTAAATTGCCTAAAAATAACCTGTCTAACTAAATTAAATGTTGTTACACTTCAGGTTAAGTGTTCAGCACAGATTCATATTCTATATGCTACTTTGTTTTCTGACAGATAAACCAACTCCTCCAATGGGACCTCTGGAAATTGTTGAAGCCTCCTCCTCTGCACTTGAATTCAAGTGGAGGCCCCCAAAAGACAGTGGTGGCTGTAAGATAGACAACTATATCCTTGAACGAAATCAAGTTGGCCGCAACACCTGGAAGAAGGTGGGGCCAATTGGTCCAGAGGCCCAATACAGGGATACTGATGTAGACCATGGCAGGAGGTACTGCTATCGCATAAGAGTGGAGACTGAAATGGGCACCAGTGAGCTGATGGAAACAGAGGACATTCAAGCTGGAACAAAAGGTAAACTCAGAACAATATTATAACACTATGTTATCCTAGAAACTCTTCAATAACTATTTATTGAATAAAACAATGTACAATTCTAAGAACGACATCGCAGGGGAAAGTAAACGCCACATTACAGAGAAAATAGAATGAAGCTCAGAGGGCTATTGTGACTGCGTTGCGCTTGTATGTTCTGGCTTGCTAGCATGTTAGCCGTTATATCACCAGCTACAATAGTTCACCAATCAGCCATTTGATTATCCCCCACATCACCAAGCCTCTACCATCACTTATTTCAATAGATCACACCAATGAATTTCGATGAGCCACTTTCAGGTGTGATCGGGTCTCCCCTGATCAAACCTTTGTAATTTTAACATCACAATCAATTCTTCCATGGTACACAAACAATTCTACATTTTTGACTAAGAAATGACTTAAAGAACCCAATTTTTGTGTGTACAGCATACCCTGGACCTCCATCAGCCCCAAAGGTTGTAAGTGCCTTCAAGGACTGCATCAACCTCTCTTGGTCTCCTCCATCCGACACTGGAGGAACCAATATTCTGGGATACAAACTTGAAAAACGCAAGAAGGGCAGCAACCTGTGGGGCGCAGTAAACACAGCTGATGACATGATCAAAGGTAACTCTATTATTCATACATTATGTCTGTTTGATCATGTTGTAATAGTCTGTTACAACACATAAGTGAATGTTTATTGCTGTAGTTCCTATATTGCATATTTATTTTTCCCATATAGGTAAGGGAGTCGGTGTTAAAGATGTTGTCGAGGGCATGGAGTACGAATTCCGTGTGTCAGCAATCAACAACTCTGGAGCGGGTGAATTTAGTACACCATCTGAGTTTGTGTTTGCCAGAGACCCTAAAAGTAGGTGGACATTTGGAACAGTCATTATTTCATCAACACTTCATACAGTCCAACTGCAGCACTGAATATGAATCATGTCTTACAGAGCCTCCTGGTAAAGTCATAGACTTTAAAGTGACAGATTCCACCTACACAACCCTGTCCCTGTCTTGGACCAAACCCAAGGACATTGAGGGGGTTGAGGATGAAGCCAAAGGATATTTTGTGGAGATCAGGCCTGCAGAAAATACTGAATGGGATCGCTGCAATGCAAATGCAATAACCTTGAATTTCTATACAGTGAAAGGCTTGAAGTCAATGGCCATGTACTGGGTGAGAGTCATTGCTACTAATGATGGAGGACAGGGAGAGCCACAGGAGCTGGATAATTACATCCTTGCTATGCCCCCTCCAGGTAAGAAAATCATGATTACTGTACTGTATCAATACTTATTAGTTAAAGACCCAGTAGTAGTACAATAAGTGAGTTTAACTTTAAAATCCTGACATTAGGTAACCTGAAGAGATTAATAGATACTCCACAAACCCAATTAGGAGTTACCTGGTTCAGGATCATTAAAGCATGGTTTGAACATTCAAGATAAATGCTATGATGTAGGGATGTCAAGAGACCTGGTACTACGGTAGTAAAATTCTGAAAACGTGATGGTACTCGTTTTTCTACAGTAGCGTAGGTACCAGGGGATGCAATTCTTCCGGACTTGACGGGGAAGTATACGCCTAAAAGTGTTCTAGTTTGCCGCTAATTGCTGGAGAAGAAGAAGAATGCCCACCAGCACAGGAAAACAGAGGGCCTCATCTCCGTTGCCGTGCACGACGGCTTGATTGCAGTCAGCCTCTGGCTTTACCGTAACATTACATCTATAGTAACAGCTTTCCCGACTTCACCTGGAGTTTGCAAACCAAAACCAAAGTCAGTTTTTTTTTCAGAGAGAAACAGACTAAATAATAAACATGCTTGCTGTCTGGGAGTTCCAGGTGAACTCATAAAAAGTACTGTATGCTGGCTGTGGTGATGCCAGGCTTTAGAGCAGTGGGCTGTGACATTTTCTCCTGATTACATGTAAATCACACTCTCCTTGCCCCTCCACTCCACACCAAAACAGTAACGTAAAGTTGAAAAAAAAAAAATTATACTGCCCCCCCCTCAAATGTTTAAATAAAGAAATTAATGATTACATTACAATTGCTATATATATCAGAGGTTGCATGCCGCTGGAGGAACTAGGGGTTAAGTGCCTTGCTCAGGGACACATTGGTTGATGTATCACAGTGGGATTCAAACCCAGGTCTCCCACTCCAAAGGCATGTGTCATATCCACTGTGCCATCACCACCCATAAGTATTATTATTATTTTTTTACACACTGTGGTATCGACTTTGGTATCAAGTATCGTGTACTTTTGGTGGTATCGGTACCTACCTAGATTTTTGGTATCATGACATCCCTACTCTGACGAACTAGGTTTCTGGGTAGATCTAATTGTCTTTTCCATCTTATCATCAGTAATGGAAGTATCATATGATTATAATATATGACTCAAGTTAAGAATGCAAATGCAAATTCAGGATATATACATTTGCAAAAAACAAATAACCAACACAATAGTGTGCGCATGAAAAAAAAGAGTTTAGTTGGTTGGTGTCAATTTGTTTTGATTATAGTGGTGGGTCATTGTTTGAATCAGTAAAAAAATTGTCCAGGTCGAATGAAGAACACAGATGATTGCAGCAGTACAGCATATTGTACTATAACATAAAAAAACAATATTTTTGTAGTTTTGCAGTGGAATCATGTGATTTTTCTGGTTTCCCCTTTATCCTGGAAAGGCAATTGTCCAGATCAAAATGAATGCCATAATGACCAACTTTCACCCTTCTGTTTACCTAGTGAGACCACGATTCACGGATGCCAAAATTAAGAGTTTCATGATAGTGAGAGCAGGAAATTCTGCACGATTCAACATTAACTTTGAGGTAATTTAGGAAGTAATTAAGAAGACATATTTAGCAATCTCTTTTTGTCCTCTGACAAAATTATATCTTCACATTCTTTGTAGGCCTCTCCTTGGCCTGAGGTCATCTGGCTGAAAGATGGAGTGCCAGTGTCTAAAAAGGTGACCATCAGCAATTCAGAGGGAACATCCCAGCTTCTGATTCCTTCTGCTGAGCGCACAGATACTGGAATCTACACTATCATTGTCAAGAATATTGTTGGCCAAGAATCATTCAGCACTGAAATTAGAGTCACAGGTGAGTTTGGTAAAATACTGTACGTTCTTACTGTATGAATAATTTCCTCCTTTTCCATACACTGTAGATAAAAAGAAAATCTTTTGTATCTGAACTCCAGATGAGCCAAAGCCACCAGGTCCCGTGGAGACAGACGAAAATGTGCCTGGCACAGTGACCGTTTCATGGACTGCATCTCCAGATGAGAAACGTGATGACAGGCTGCACTACATGGTGACTAAGCGTGATTCAACTAAGACAGCATGGCACACCATTGGAGATCACATCTTCAACAATAGATTCACAGTCTGCAACATAATGCCGGGCAGAGAATACCAATTCAGAGTCTATGCAAAGAATGACATGGGCGCCTCCAAACCCTCTGAATCACAAAAGTGGCTTATTCCTACTAAAAAAGGTATGTCTAAAAAAAGATGAATATCTGTATTTGAAGAAACATGACACAGGCTTAAGCAAATACAGGACTAACATTTTAACCACACAAACACTAAGGCTACAAACAAAGTTGAATAGTTTGTGTACTTCTTTCCTTATGCATCTTTCATAACAATGTACAAAGATTGCACCATCTAATTTACTATCTATATTAAAAAGACTGATGCCATTGGGCCATACATTTATTGTGTCAATGTACAGTTTTTTTCTGTTTTTAAGACTTTAGTTTTGTCCAATGAAAGTGCATAGGTCAGTACACAAAATGCAGGGTCACATTTCGGGGTCAATACAACAATAATTTAAACCTCAACATCAGTCTAAAGATCAACCCTTGTTTTAGCCCTTAACATTTATTTTCTTCTTGTGTCAAGAGTTGAGAATAATAGTCTGTCAATATTCAGCTAATTAATCTGGCCAATATGTTAGCTTTTGACTTGATGTGATCCGGTCATCTCACCAAATATAGTATCTTTGAGATGTTTTTATTTATTGTTTTTACAGCTATCCATATAATTTTGATACCCCAAACCATTTTGATGACACTTTATCCAATAGCACAGACACAGAAACAAAATTAAACATTATTTCTATGTTGCTATGCTGTAATATTGTGACGAACTGTATCTGTAGAACCACCCTCAGGTCAATGTTGAAATATATTCTCCCGTTATGTGATTACAATTATAATTTGATGCCATGCATATCTAATTTCTTCCAGAAAAGTTTACTATGAACATGCCAGAAACCAAGGCATGTAATCTACAGTGTCCTCCCAAGTTCATTGTCCCATTGAAAATGCACACTGCTCCTCAAGGGTATGAATGCTACATGAGCTGTGCTATAAAAGGGGATCCAACACCTCATGTGACATGGCTCCGCAACAGTATCAGTCTGAATACCAACACTAACTACTTCATCTCCAACACCTGTGGAGTCTGTTCTCTGCTTATATTGAGGGTTGGACCTAAAGACTTCGGGGAGTACAAGGTTGTCGCAGAAAGCTCTTTGGGGAGGGCAGAGTGCTCCACTAAACTGACAGTCAGAGGTAAATCTTTACCAGAATGTAACTGTATTTTAAAGATGCCACTGTATCACTATGTTCTGCATTGATATGCATGTTCTACAGTGATGATCTTCGAAATCTGATAACTACCTTTGTCTTTTTTTTCCAGAATAATTGAACACACTGAAGATGTTCTTAGAAGAATTGTTCTAAAATGCTTACAGAAACCAAGTTGTGGTAATTTGCATACTGCATCTTTAGAGTTAAGCAAATCCTGTCAAATGTAGAATGAATGATTATTTAATATTGCCCGTGATACTTTCCTTATAGGTCGTTAACTCTATGACAAATTCCTATACAGGCGGGCATTTATTTAAAGTTAAACTAAATAAAGTCTTAGGCTAACAAACTTTGCCAAAAAAAAAAGCCACAAGCATGTTTTGTTTGTTTTGATTTCAACTGTGCAATCCTCAATAAAATGCAAGTTTAAAATAGTGTGCAATTTGACATATTTTAACGGTGGTAATATGCATGTTAAACAGCAAAGTATTTACAGTACATGACACTGTGTAGCAGTGATTCATTGATTTAAAGTGTTAATTTAAGGTGTTTGTCTAAAGCATCTGCATCTGTTTGTGTCAATTACCTTTTTTTAGATGTATAGTGATGCTTGCTCTTGGAGGAATTAATGGAATTCTTGGGGCTTTGTAAATTATAGAGTGTGGTCTAGACCTACTCTATCTGTAAAGTGTCTCGAGATAGATTTTCCGTAATTGTGGATTTACAATCTTCCTTTATAGTGAAACTGAGATGACAAAAAATACTGACATGACAAATGTTTATGATACTGACTGTTAGAGTATGTTATTACATATGGAAATGTGTGAGTTTAGTGTAAATAAAGACTTCATACTGTTACTTTGACGTGGAATTCTTCAGCTGAGCGGCATATCAATTAAGTTAACACTTAACAGAAATATATATATATATATATATATATATATATATATATATATATATATATATATATATATATATATATATATACACACACACACACACACACACACACACACTGTATATTCACAAAAATACTAATTAACTAACTAAATAAATAAAAATAAATAAAGATGTATAGAGTCTACATGTATGATGATTGACTTGAGCATATATTGTGGTCATGGGTCAAATGAAAGCAAGTATCAAAATCCATACTGCTTGTTCATCTTCATGAAGTTTTATGTGAATAATTTATGCCTGTGTTCTTGTATTACCTCCCTAGGCATATTTTTTGCAAAGTCAGACATAAGTCCAAGTTTAGAGTCACTGAAGAAGAGAGGGCCAACAGTTGCAACCTGGGCTAAAACATGTCAAACCAGTGCAGGATGACACCTCTCAGTTTCAAAGTAAAGTGCCGATTACAGTGTTATATATGCTATAATATGTTTATTTAATACATGCTACTATGTAACTTTTTTCTGTCCTGTTTCAGTCTAACAAGACAGTAAAACATAACTTTGGCCCATTAGTATTAGAATGAGGTTTAGGTTGTTGTTTTTTTGCTAATCGTCTGATATGTCCAGTGTCAATAAGTAAATAAGAACATTTATGCAAATTGCCTCATTTTTGGCATAGACCTCCGGCATGAAAATACGATTCATTAATTCAAACATTTCTGAACATTTATTGGTATTACCATTTCCAACAAACGAATGGAAGGAGCTAAAAAAAAGAAATCTGAATTTAATTGACACTTACCTCTTGTTAAATGTTGGGATGAAGATCAGGCAGGCTACATGTACAATTAAGCAAATGGAGAGGCAGCTCAGCCCATGATACTTCTATGTCACTTCTCATGAGACTTCCCTTTTTAATAAGAGCAGCCAAAAGCACCCTGCTGCTGAAATTCCACTTTTGAGGGAGGGATTAGAAAGCTTCGCTCCTGCATTCCCTCTAGTGCCCCTTTTTCAGGAACCTATAGCACTTAAGGGCCAAAGTGAATGTCAGTAAACCTATCCCCAGGAGCCACAGTGAAAAAGCAGTGGGTTAGGTTGCTGCGAGTGTCTCTGAAAGACTTCATTGCCTCTCAAAACGAAAAGCCCACACTCAGGGATCAGCTGGAACCTGGCCGACAACAGACAGCGAGAGAACAGTTCACTTGAAAAATAAATAGTAAGTCAATTGACCGAGTACTGTGAAAATTGTGTATATGTCATTTCATCAAAATCTTTATTCCGTTAGCCAATTCATGTAAATATATATATATGTTATATGTGCTTTTCTGACACTAGTTTGCATTTTACTGTATATTAACCTTTGGTAAACATGGTAATAAGACCTTACAAGTTAAATGAGCTAAATGAGAATTTTTATTGAATGCTGACAGCAGTTTAAATTAGTTCAGTATCTCTAAAATGTAATATGATAAAAAAAAAACAATATGATGAGCTGTAATAATGTTGTTTATGATACATGTTTTAAGTGGAATTGTCTAAGCTTGATAAGAAATAATACAAAAAGTAAAAAGTTTAAGAAAGATCACGATCAGACTAATGATTGTGCAAGACAAGAGAGTAGTGGTAACAGATAGTCAAACTACAGAAACATACAAAGTTATTTGTTTATTCAAACTAAAATTGGTCCTTCACTTTCCTCCTGCCACAAGTGGTTACAGTACTTTGCCAAGCTTTAATGTGATATTTTATTTCATATTTTATCACAAAAAACTGACAAAGTAAAAGTATATGCACTGCTATACCATGTTGCTCTGAGATTTAAGACATGGCCTGACAGAACATTCATAAATCAGTTCACACCCTTGGCAGCTATTTTCTCTCTCAGACAAATATAGTTTTAAAGCAGTCACAGCAGTACACCAAGTGTGCAAAACTGCTAAATATGCAGACACTTCGTCAACTGACAGGACTCTGCATAATGTATTTTAATTAAATTCAATATTAATAGCATAAGTGATAAAATGTAATCCAAGAACAAAAGGCTCTGTCATTAGACTAATGAGATCATAAAAATTAAATAAGATTAACAGAGTGCTAACAATAGTTTATACTTGAGCCTCTAAGAGGTTTTTATCACATACTGGTATATAAAGAAGTGATATGTTATCTAACCTCTCAAATGAAATTTAAATTAGAAAAAAATCACTTTAAGTATAAATACTATATTTTCTGAATTAAACATTTTGTAAGTTTTAAACACATGATGCTATACATCACTTTGCTTTATGGGCCTTTTAGACTTTAGGACTAGGTCTTTGAGACTAAATATTTTGCAAAAGTACTTAATACTTTACTTTATTACTAAATAATTAGTACCTTGGTGTAAGTTTTTTTTTTCCATAGTTGCCAAAATGAGTATTTGATTTTTTCACGTACACTGTTTTGACAAGTGGAGACTGGAGCTGACTTATTATACTCTTTTGTAGAAGTTAATTACGAATTATTTAAAATGATTAAGGTGATATCTGATCATCAAAATTGACCATTTTATAGTTTAAGAAATTTGATTTAATGACACAATAGAATAGGAAGTACAAGGAAGAAAAAGGGAAAAGGTTATTTTTTAACCACACAACGCAAAACCTAAATACAAAAATGGTTATGACTAATGTTACATTTACAGTCAGTCACTTGTGTCACTTCCTGAGTCATAATAGATGTTTTATGAGGTATGTGACCTACTTCCTGAAAAATTAGGCCTGCCTATTGCAGGAACCTACAAAAGGAATGTCAAGCATTTTGTGATCACAGGAATCCTTTAATCTATAGCACAGATAGAATTACTAACTCAGATATCCTCACACTATTTGCGATTCTTACTCTCATGGTTTAACACTGACGTCAGACAATGCAGCGTACACCATAATATTTGTAATTAGGGATTAGTAATTGAAGGGAGGAATAAATTGTGTCTCATTACATCTTAACGGTCTCTCAAAGGATGCTTTACTAAAAAATGCATGAACATTGTGTTGTAAAAGCAGGCATAATGCCTTAAGCCACTAGTTAAAACAATGATAAGTGATACCCATTACAGTTTCCGACCATCTGGAAGATATTAACTGTATGTCAGACAGATGGGAATTTCCATGGTTACTAGCAGTGGTCAAGTCATGCTGACAGCTCCAGACAACATTGGAATTTTAGTATATGTTGGGCATTGATATGGGAGAAAATAACCCAAATATACGATCCAAGCAACCATCAAAGTGAAGACCAATTAAAATGTTATATAAGCAAACTAAACAGTGTTGCCTTATTAAAGTAATAAGTCTTTTAAAACCGCATTCTAATGTTTTTGCATTAACAGAGAAGCTGTTGTCCAAATCAAGATGTTTAAAATACGTAGAGCTAAAGAGGAGGAGCCAACTGCTCCAGGGCAGGGTAAGTAACTAGAGTTTGAATACCCATCCTTGACAGCAAATTAATGCCAAACAATAAAATATGTGATTAAAAGTAAATGCAAGTATAGCCTTTTGTGTGAGATATGAACTTAAATCAAAGCTGTCAAACCTACAGAAGTTCTTTATAAGTGTGTAAATAATGCAATTTATCTCATTTAATGCCAGTGAGAATTAAAAAGAAGTCAAGGGTGCCTGGAGTTATGATCACGCAGTATGTGGAAGAACTACCTGAAGGCATGGCCACCCCAGATTTCACTCGGAAACCCATTTCTCTAACTATTCAAGAAGGTAAGGTACCAGCTCAAATCACATGCACAACCTAATTTCTTCCTGATGTTCTTAATCTAAGATAATAACATAATGGTACATTCCTGTTACCATTTCTGTAGGAAAAGTGGCAATCTTCAGAGCAGTCATTACTGGCAAACCAACACCGACTGTGACCTGGGCGAGAAATGATGGAGAAATTGATGACGAAAGGTGGAAAATGGTCCATGATACAAGTTCTGGTGAATACCAACTACAGGTGAGATCACGGACTATGTGTCACAAGGATTGCTTATACAAATGCAGCGGATCAATAAATACATCAGAATGATCAGTAGGCTGCCTTGCACTATTTTTTGCAAAAATACTGATAATCATGTATTGATTGATAGATGCCTGCTGTAACGGTGGATCAAGCTGATACCTACAAGTGTTATGCCAAAAATGAATATGGAAAAGCAGTTGTAACTGCTACGCTTAATATTATTGAGGGTCAGTTACTTACTTTTATTCCATTCTTCCATTAAACCAAATGTAAGTATTAAGATGAATTACATCTGTCTCACTTCACTGCATTTTTTTCTCCCATTTTAGTTGGCTTTAAGAAGACCCGAGCCTTGCAGGAAGCAAGAACAGGTACACAGCTTACATTTAATCTATAATAATGCAATGTCAGTCATTGAATGAAAGTTGTAAACTACTGCTGACTTTGTTGTAGCTGTCCGACAGACACCTGAGGACTTCAAAAAGGCCTTAAAACATAAGTAAGTAGTACATTTATAAATGGGAAAAAGTACGTGACATTTTGTTGTTGTTTTTTTTTGTCATTTATGACTATTACCTTAAAGTTTTTTTTCTTTTCGTAGGGTTGACACTGAGGCAAAAGAAGAGAAGAAACCAGAAATCGATGAGCGTTTTTGGGAATTGTTGATGAGTGCAGACAAGAAAGATTATGAGTCCATCTGTGCTAAGTATGGTGTTACTGATTTTCGTGGGATGCTGAAAAAACTAAGTGAGAGGAAGCTAGAAAGGGAGCAAGAGCAAGAAAGGGTATGTCTCATATTAATCTAAATGTAAATATAAAGCACCTACACAGCCTGGCATCTATATGTATATAAATGAAACAAACTATAAATATTATTTTTTTAATAATTCCAATTACTACAGGTTGTTGAAAGACTATGCAACCTAAAGCCCATTGAATTGAAAGATGATGGTGATGCAGAGTTTGAACTTGAAATGTCACTGAAAGACCCTACCAGCAAAATCTTCATATACAAGGTGAGATGTTTCATTTTAAAGATTAACTTTTTTCTCAATGGTGAAAACAAAAGCACTGAAAGTCGTGTTACATATTCTGCAACACGGACACATTCACATGCACACTACATATTGCTCCAACGTTTAGGACTGCTTATGTTTAAACAGGATGGAGTTATGATTCCTTATGATGTGGAAGCAGAGGTAAAACATGGACTGAAGCAAGTGGGAAAGAAGTTTGTGTTTAGCATCAATGGTGTTGACCCAGACGATGCAGGATTATACCAAGTTGAGGTTGATGGAGTTAAGATCTTCTCAACTGACTTCAAACGTAAGATGATGTGCCAAATTAATTATCTACAAACTTGACTGTAATGTGTACACAATGCCAAAACAACAGTCCAAAAAGAGCTACAATTGCTACATGAGTTGTCTTGTGACAGGAAATTCGAAATACCATCTTATGTTGTTAATAATATATTTGTGCTTCGTCTAGTTCCCCCTGTGGAGTTCTTGGTCAAGATTCAAGACGTGAAAGCAGAGGAAAGAGAAGACGCTGTGTTTGAGTGTGTCATCTCACAACCCCTGAAAAAGATAAAATGGACAGGAAAGAGTGTACCACTAGAGCAAGGGGACAGATATGACATCTTTGTGTCAGAAGATATGCTGATTCACACATTGGTGGTGAAGGACTGCAAGCTATTGGACAAAGGAATTTATGCGGCTGTGACTGGACAAAACTCCTGCAATGCCTGGCTTATAGTGGAAGGTACCCTTTACACATTTTGAATTGGATCTTTTCAGATTGTTCAACACAAGTTTATCAGATAATGAAAATGTCTCATGAAGCATTAAACATGTCCCGGTACTGTGTATTTTTTATTAGCTGACAGTGACCCAAACTCACAAGGAAAGAAGAAAGCTCGCAAAACAACCAGAGCGGGTGGTGGTGGAGACGAACTTTTGAAGATTGCTGAGGAGCAACGTGCTAAGGTACAGAAAGAGAGAGATGAGTTGATTGCAAAGGCAAAGGCGGAGGCAGAAGCAGCAGCTGCAGCAGCTGCCGCAGCTGCAGCTGAGAAAGCGGAAGCAGAAGCCAAAGCTAAAGCGGAAGCAGAAGCCAAAGCTAAAGCAAAAGCAGAAGCCAAAGCAAAGGCAAAGGCAGATAAAAAGGTAAAGGCGGAAGCTGGAGAATGCGCAGACGCAACCACTGTTGAGGGGGAAGAGGATGAAGATGACAAAGACGAGGATGTACAGGAGGAAGAACAAAAGGTACAAGCAAAGGAGGGAGAGGCTTCTGCTGAAGATGCTGATACTGAAGAAGGGGAGCCTGTTCAAGAGAAAAGAAAGCGAGTGCGAGCAGGCCCACTTGTCCCTGAAACAGTCATTGGTATGCATCAGCACACAGTATTTACAGTGTACTGCTTTGTTGTTTATACATTCCTGTTTCCAGTTAACAATAAGGTTAGTAATGTGAGGTATTTCCATTTAGACCCAGGAGTATACTTCACCGGCGGACTGTCAGATGTAACCGCAATCATTGGTACTGATGCAGAACTGGTCTGCCGGCTGAGCAGTGAGGACTGTGACGCAGTCTGGTACAAAGATGGGAATGAGGTGAGTAGGAGCTGGTTCAGGAATAGCTTTCATCTTTAACCTTCTGAGATTTAAGTGTGTTTAGGAGTGTGTGTTCTCATAAAATACATAGATCAGTCATAATGCATTATCAGCATGCACCACCAAAAAGCAATTCATGGTTTTTACCAGAAGCAAGAGCAACACCGGTACTGTTTTCACTTTTTGTGTGTGTGTGTGTGTGTGTGTGTGTGTGTGTGTGTGTGTGTGTGTGTGTGTGTATTTCAGATAACAGCTACAGAGGATATCTGTATTGTTAAAGATGGGACTTATCGCAAACTAATTATCAAGAACTGCAAAGAAGAGGATTCTGGAAAGTACCGATGTGAAGCTGATGGACGTAAAACAGAAGCTGCGTTAAGTGTTGAAGGTATTGTAATCAGAACTAATTTGAGATATTCCAACTAAAGCAATACAAACAGGTAGCCACTGTGAAAATGTGTAAAACAATATTCTTTTCAGCTCAGCAATAAAAGTCTCAGTTTAAAAAAAAAGTGTTTCTCCTGCTAGATCCTCCAAGAATTAATGCAGATGACCTCACCGAGTTCATAAAACCTGTCATAATCAAAACTGGGAAAGATGCAGCCTTCAAGCTATCCTTTGTTGGCCGGGAGCCCATGAAGATCCAGTGGTATAATGAGGGCGAAGAGCTGTTGGAGGACACCCATATCAAAATCGAGAAATCTTCCTCACACAGCCGCCTGCTGCTTACCAAGTGCCAACGCAAAACCACTGGAGAAATTAAGATCAAGATTAAAAATGAATGTGGAACAACTGAGGCCATCTCGCAGCTCGTTGTGTTGGGTATGGTTGTACGCTACATGTTGAGAACTGCATGTTCTTCTGTTGTACAAAAGTCATATATATATAATACAAGATGTTGATATAACTGTGGTTGTTCTTTATACTTCTGTCGTACTGCAGATAAACCAACACCACCCCTAGGCCCTGTGGATATCATTGAAGCTTCGGCAGCTTGCATTGACTTCAAATGGAGGACTCCCAAAGACAATGGCGGTTCCCCTATCACAGACTACATCCTGGAGCGCCAACAAATTGGCCGAAATAGCTGGAAGAAATTAGGCAAGATTGGCCCAGAGGCTAAATACAGGGATACTGATGTGGATCATGGAAGAAAGTACTGCTACCACATCAGGGCGGAAACTGATCAAGGCGTCAGTGAAATGATGGAAACCGATGACATTCAGGCAGGGACAAAGGGTGAGCCTTCCTACAAGCACACCGAAATGTATTGACAGTGTCTCAATTACAAAAGGCTTTGTGTGATCCAGTTAAAAAGTGACAGTTTTTTTTTTTCTATTTCTCTATTTCATCACTTTCAGCTTACCCTGGAGCTCCTTCTACACCAAAGATTATTAGTGCTTTCAAAGACTGTATCAATCTTGCTTGGTCTGCACCCACTAATACTGGAGGAACCAACATTTTGGGATACAACATAGAGAAACGGAAGCACGGCAGTAATCTGTGGGGCCATGTCAACCCACTCGATGAGCCCATCAGAGGTACAGGGTTTACAGATGTAGCATTGTCAAATACAAATGTTCAAAAGTAAAAAAAAAAACATATTCTACTTTATAGTCTTAATGATACTTTTGCCATACCAACAGAGACACAGTATGCAGTGAAGGATGTTGTGGAAGGCTTTGAGTATGAGTTCCGTGTATCAGCTATCAACATTTCTGGTGCTGGAGAGCCAAGTGCGCCTTCTGAATTTGTGTTTGCAAGAGATCCAAAGAGTAAGTAATAAGCCGATGAAAGCTATATTGTTATCATCTCAATGCTTAATTGCTCAAATCTCAATGGTTAAATGTTTACACTTTCAGAGCCCCCTGGTAAAGTTACTGACCTGAAGGTGACAGACTCCACATACTCCACTTTATCGCTGGGCTGGTCCAAACCCACGGAGGAAGAAGGGGTCAAAGATGAGGCTAAAGGATACTTTGTAGAGCTCAGACCAGCAGAAAACCCAGAATGGGGTCGCTGTAACTCCAATGCTATCATTGTGTCCTCCTATACTATTATGGGTCTAAAGTCTATGGCCATGTACTGGGTAAGAGTTGTAGCCACCAATGAGGGTGGAGACGGTGAGCCTCAAGAATTGGACAACTACATCATTGCAATGCCTCCTCCAGGTTAGTAAATGGAAATTGTGAACTGTCTGCAGTCAGAATTTGATACATTTTACCTTCATTTAATCACTTAAAACTCTCCCCACATTGTCACAGTAAGGCCTCAATTTACTGACAAAAAAATGAAGAACTTTGTGGTAATGAAAGCTGGGAATTCTGCTCGGATCAACTTCAACTTTAAGGTTCAGTATAATATTCATACAAACAGACACAAAAAAACACCCAGTTGTTTTGTTCAAAGTCATGTTTAAAGTTACAGATTAGACACTTCTCTGCCGCTCTACCAAAAAGTATAAACCCACATCTTAGCCCTGTATCTCCTGTTGTTGGCAGGCCTCTCCGATACCAGCTGTCAAATGGCTCAAGGACGGTCATCCTGTTCCCAAGCGTGTGACAGTGAGCAACACAGACACGTCATCGCAGTTAATGATCCCCTCATCAGAGCGCCATGACACTGGGATCTACACAATCATTGTCAAAAACCTTGTTGGTCAGGAGACATCTAGTGTTGAGATAAGAGTCACAGGTAAAGCTGGGCGATATGAAGAAAATCAAATATCTTGATATTTTTGACCAAATACATCGATATCGCAGCGATATTGTACGGTTGACAATTGGTGCTTTCACAAAATATTTACACAATGAGATTTTTGATAAATAATCAAAGGTTTAAGCCAATATATAGCCTAATATATCAATATAATTAATATAATTGAAATAATGCACAGCCCTAGTCACAGGTACAATGAAAAAAATAAAATTCCAACTAATGCATAACAAATAAAAAAAATAAAATGGGTAGGGTTTATGGTTTTCCAATGTGATATGTATTATATTTTTAAGATTATTCCAAAGTTGCTTTAGTTTTTGAATGGAGCAAAAGAGGTACTCAAATTTACATAATTACTAATTTAAGCTTTTAAAATATGTATGTTCTTTAAGGTGCAAAGATGCAAAGAAAATTGAGTCTTATGTATACTATATTTTTTGTACACTTTGGACTTAAGGGATGTGTGGGGAAAGTTTAAGGAGAGCATGACTAATAGCAAGATATTAATAATCTATCCTACCTGTTTCTAGATGACCCCAAGCCTTCAGGCCCCGTGGAGCTGGAGGAGAATGTGTCGGGAACAGTGACGGTCTCCTGGACTCCTTCTCCAGATGAGACGAAAGATGACAGGCTGCACTACATGATCACCAAGCGTGATTCTGTTAAGCGTAATTGGCAGACTGTGGCAGACCATCTCTTCAATAACAAGTTCACTGTCACCAATATCATGCCGGGAAGGGAGTATAAATTCCGGGTCTATACGAAGAATGACATGGGGCTTTCCAAGCCCTCTGAGTCTGCGATCTGGGAAGTGAAGAGAAAAACAGGCAGGTTTAACAAATATGATGCAATATTGTGTACTAATTTTAAACGACTAGTTTGTTAGTCAATTAGACAATCAACCGTTTCAGCCATTCATAAAAAAAAAATTCAGTTCAATTAATTTTTTTATAGTGTCAAATCCTAGCAGATGTTATCTCAGGACACTTTACAGATAGGTCTAGACCACAATCTATAATTTACAGAGACCCAACAATTCACCCCAAGAGCAAGCTTTGGTGCAACAGCGGTAAGGAAAAACGTCCTTTTAACAACTGGGTTCTTGGTGGGTGGCCATCTGACACGACCAGTTGGAGAGAGAGAGAGAGAGAGAGAGAGAGAGAGAGAGAGAGAGAGAGAGAGAGAGAGAGAGAGAGACATACAGAAATATGACTCATACTATATACTTTTAAATGTAATGTATCTAGAGTTGGGACTGTCAGTCAGACTAAACAAGACATGATTAGATGTCACCTCAGGCTCTCGAAACTTGTGATGGACATGTTTCACAGTTTGGTTCAGTTTTTATGGACTAAACATTTAATTGATTACAGTACAAATACGGTGCAAAATGAAGCTAGGGGTTAATAACACATGTACCAAGTTGACCGTTCTCTGGGATTTGTTTTCATGCTAATTGAATGTGACCAGTTATAGCGCAAACCGCTTATTAGCTTATAACGCTAGTTGTGGGGGCACAGGTAACGTAAAAAGAAATCGCTATTTCTATACCACTAACAAGGCTCAAAATAGTCCTACACTTCCACGGTAGCATAATGAGGGTCCCTACATGTAAACTGAAGCATTGAGAACTTTGTAAGTGTACAGACAGTTTATTAAAAAGATAGTTTAGAAAAACAGTACCGTTCACGTATACATGCGGGCGCCATCTTGGGAAAACAGTCATGACCAGTCGAACGAACCAGTAACCAGTAATATAGCTCAAGCAATATTTCAAGCATGCCGTTTGTTACAAAGTTCTCAACGCTTCGGTTTACATGTAGGGACCCTCATTATGCTACTGTGTGGTGCTATTTTGAGCCTTACCCCTGCCCAGATGACTAGCGCTATAAGCTAATTAGCAGTTTGCGCTAAAACTGGTCACATTCAATTAGCATGAAAACAAATCCAAGAGAACAGTCGACTCGGTACACATGTGTTATTAACCCCTAGGTTCATTTTGCGCCGGATTTGTCCTTTAACTGCAAAAATACTCAACAGATTAATCGACAATGAAAATAAGTGTTAGTTTTAGCCCTAGTGCACTATAAAAGGCATCAATCCAGATCTAAATATATATAGATAAGTATAGAGCTGCAAATAATAAGTTTTAGTTGAGGCAAAGAAAATTAATCATCATCTATTTTTTTTGTGATCAACAATTTTTTATTAGAAAAGAATGAAATGTTACATTTACAGTCACATTTACTCTGAACATGCATAGCACAAACTACAATACGACACTGAATACATAGCTCATGAGCGATAAAAGTGAGATGGTGAAGTAGATGAAAGATAGCAGTTATAATGTCAAAATTAACTACTAAGTATAAAACATTCACCAGAAAATAATAAAAATAAAATATATATAAAAACAAATATATAAAAAACACACAAAAACATATATGCATAAAATAAGTAAAATTAAATAAAAGTAAACACCCACAAATCTACATTCAGGTCAGAATTTTCTGTTTCACAAGGTGGTCTTGGATGGACAGTGTAATCCATGCCTGGATGGTTGTTAGTTTGGCCTTGTTGAGGCGTGCAGTTGTACACTCAAGAGAAGTAATATACTGGTAGGCAGTTAGGCAATATTGTGTTAAAGGTAGATTAGGGTGGAACCAAAGCCTTAAGATGGTCTTCTTCACGGCCGTAAGCCCTGCCAGGAGTAGTCTACGTTGGTTGAGAGTAAGGGATAGCTGCAAATCATCATTAAGAAGGCAGAGGGAGAGACTAGGTTGTATGACAATACCCAGTAGTGATGACACTATAGAAAATACCTCCGTCCAGAAGTGTCTGATAGGGGTGCACTCCCAGAACATGTGCATTGTTGTGCCAAGTGCCTGATCCGGGGAGTGAGTGCAAATAGGATTTGGGGCTAATTTCATTTTGAAGCGTTTCAAAGGGGTAGCATTTGCCCGATGTATCAGCTTGAAGTGTATGAGTTGATGCGCAAGATTTTTTGAGGCGCTACTCAAGTTTTTCCTTATATTTTTCCATAATGGAGCTGGGCCCAGTGTTATCAATTCCCTTTCCCACGCCCTTTCTACAGCGAGGTGTCCCAAAGAATGAAGGAGTATTGCATTGTAAATGTTACAGTACCTCTGGAGTTTTGCATGGGTCTGACCCACTTGAGCACTGGGTGCTCCGGAATCTGCTGATCCCAGGGCACTCCGTAAGCCTTCATAGCAGATCTCAGCCTAAGATAAAGGAAATATGACGTACCTGGCAGATCAAAGTTGCTTTTTATGTCAAAAAAATTGGCGCAGTGCTGCATTGTCAAATAAATTGCCGAAGACAGTGACTCCTTTACGAGCCCAAGACGTAAATACAAACGGCTTCCCACCAGACTGAAGTTATAATTGTTCCATAATGGGGATGTTTTATGAAATGTACTTGTTACACCCAGCATTTTTTCTCCAGACATTAAGGGAATTGATTATTTTTGCAACCTATACCTGTATAAAGTAAGTCCTCTAAGCGGTGTGGTTTAACCATTGCCGCCTCTATTGCCCGCCATGGGATTTGTGAATCCTGGTCTCTCCATACCTGCAATGACCTAATTTGGAAGGCATAGTAATAGAAATTCAGATTAGGGACCGCCAGGCCTCCTGTAAGCTTACTTCTTTGTAAAGTTGTTAGTTTAATTCTGGCGCGTTTTCCACCCAAGATAAATTGTGACATGAGAGAGTGCATTTCAGAAATAAATTTAGGTGGAGGAGCAACTGGAATCATAGAGAACAGAACATTTACATGGGGAAAGATATTCATTTTGATAGTTGAAATTCTGCCTTGCATTGAGACTTGAAGAGAGCCCCACCTCTTTAGATCCTGTTCTACTTTCTTTTTTATACCACAAAAGTTTTCAGATCTCAGATTAGGATAAATCTCTATGCCAAGATAGGTGAAGGACATACATATAGGGATGTCAGCTGGTAGCTGAACATTCTTAGCTGCTGAATTCAGAGGGAGAATGGCAAATTTAGACCAGTTTATCTTATATCCTGACATATTGTGAAAATATTTGAAAAGAGTCATAACTTGTGGTAAGGATTCCTGAATATTAGAGAGGAAAAGAAGGCAGTCGTCGGCATATAGCGAAAGATAGTGTCTGCAGTGGTCTACAGTTATAGGGGATATTACCTTGCTGTCCCTAACGGCCTGCATCATCATCTATTAATAATTTTAGTAACGCCATTAAAAATGCCAAACATTTGTTGGTTCCAGCTTCTAAAATGTGAGAATTTGCTGCTTTTCTTTGTCATATGATACTGAATGATATTTCTTTGGGGTTAAGACTGTTAGTCTGACGAATCTAGCAATTTAAACACTTTGGAATCTGAGAAATTGTGATGGGTTGTGTTTTTGTTAACTTTTGATATTTCATAAACTAGATGATTAATCAAGAAAATAGTTGTCGGATTAATTGATAATGAAAATAATTGTTAATTGCAGCCTTATATTTGTACAAGTAAAGGAACAAGTGAATAGATGTAATTAATAGGAGCATAAAAGGATTGACAATTTTGACTTGGCTGTCAAAAATCCCTCTGTCCCAAAACAATTATAGTAGCAAAGTGAGAGGTGTCACCATAACTCATCTAAAGGGAGATCAATCAATATTACACCCTTTTAACTTTGTTTCCATTTTCTTCCCTCCAGAAACATTTTCTCTGATCCTTCCTGCCTCTAAAAACTGCAACTTTGAGACACCTCCCTCATTCTCTGTTCCACTGAAAACGCACAAAAGTCCAGAGAGCTACGAGTGCTACATGAGCTGTGCAGTGACAGGAAACCCCAAACCCCATGTTACCTGGTGCAGAAATAGTATTAGCCTCAACACCAACACTAACTACTATATCACTAACACATGTGGGGTCTGTTCTATGGTGATACTCAAAGTTGGGCCCAAGGACAGTGGGGATTACACAGTAATTGCAGAAAACACTCTGGGCAGAGTAGAGTGTTCAACTAAACTTGTTGTTGAAGGTAAAAACACATTCAAATGATTTGTTACATTTTTGAATTCTACTTCTCCGGCTATATGTTTGAACATTAACATTATACTGTATCTTTAATCTCCCTCCTTCTTTAGATTAGGATGATGCAGTCGGCCTTAACTCCTGAAGATGCCTGTTCCATTTAAAGTATTGAATATAAAGGATTTGCCAATTTTGAAACCTGCTTTTTTGCGATTTATTGTATTGATGTGTTATAAAAAAACGGTGGAGAAGAAAATAAAGGATAAAAAGAGAAGAAACAGAAAAGCTCTTGATGACTATCCACAAATGTTTTCAAGCACCATTAACAAATAGGACAAATTTAAATTTTAAAACATTTTTTTTGTATTTGAGTGCAAAGTTTACTCAATTTATCTACTGGATGCAAAGAAGACTTTGACAAGACAAATCCTAGATTCAACACTAATGATATGCTAATCTTGCACCCAAAAGGGTTATTTATTGATCTAATGAATTTTTCCCTGAGCTGTGATTAGAGTTTCCTCTGCTGTGTTCTGAGTAAGACAGAAAATCAGCTGGCTTCTCTGAAGTTCTGACCTCATGGAAAATTGAAGATATGACAATATGTCTAACTGAGTATGTCTTAGTGTTTGTATGTAAAGTGTTTAGAATTATCAATCACTGTGCCAAAATAAATCCTTCCCTGTTCAATAGTGAACTGTTTCATTTGTCTATCTTTACTCTTAATGTAATTATGAGCGTGTCACTTAATATGTATCAAGACTAAGAGTCTACAGACACTCTAATGGCTCTGTGAGGCTGTATATAGGCACTAGGGGTGTGACGAGACACCCAGCTCACGAGATGAGACACAAGATTGGGTTCACGAAATCGAGACAAGATTTTAACACTATTTTACAGAAAACTACAATGAAGAAATAAGACTGGAAAAATAGTCCTTTATTCAAACAAAAGTTCCAAAATGACCCTCTGTGGCTCCCCAACAAATGTTACGAAAATTGGCCACTAGGGGGCGCTACAAGTACAAAAAGTTTATATCTCATGAACGGCTCACCGATTTTTACAAAATTTTGAGGGTACCATCTAGGGCCACTCCTGAGGCCACCCCTACAGTGGGGTACTGATTCGTCAAAGTGGGCGTGGCCTATGGGACCCAGGTTTGGATTCACCACTTACACTAATGTGAGCAACTTCAAATTTTCCGCAATATCACACAATACCAACTTTTTCGAACTCGAAATTCGAAATTTTTGATCTAGCTACCAAACACAAACTTTAGAATATCTCAGCCAAATGAAATGCTATCAGCAAAAAACTTTCCCAACATCAACATCCCACTGCAATGCTCTGTACCAAATTTGGTGAAAATCTGCCACTATATGGCGCCATAATCAACGTTTATGTGTTTTGGCCGATAACTCAATGCATGCAAATGGGCCATTTGCGATTGCAAGTTCTCTGCCGTAGTAATTGCTATCGACATAAAACTTGTGACGCTTGTTCGGCATGCCGCTCTGAGGCTCTGTACCAAATTTGGTGAAGATTGGCCATTAGGGTGCGCTATAGTCAACGTAGACCAGTTTTGGCCCTTTTACTCAATGTTAATGGGATATTTGCAACGGCAATGTACCGCAGACCTTGCGGTTCACACTTCTCGATATTTCCTGACGCTTGGCTCCCCACCGTTATGCTTTGGGTCCCACTTTCACGCGCTCCCTGTGTCGTCGGGGGCGACTCGCACTGGGAGGGTTGGACCCCATCATAACTGATGCAGTTCTAGTTTTGATATTGTTTCACATTGATTACGTTCTAAAGCACAAATAAATTACCATCAAACACTCAAGAGACTTTTGTGAAGACAGATGCTCTTTTCTCCTCTTCTGCATTTTATTCATTGCAGCAATAAACAAGGAAGTAGGCTACTCTAGTATCGATTTATGACCATTATAGGACGAACGGAGAACATTTCTCTTTGTTTATTGTCATTAAAAGTAAAGTTAGGTTTTGTTGTCCGCTTCCCGACTCACTTTAACAGAGAAAGAGAGTGGTCTGCGCGAGACAGCCCCAAAGTGAACTCCACGCTGCGGGCGCGTGTGTGTCTTGGGCAAGAGAGAAAGAGGAAGAGAGGGAGAGAGGGAGAGAGAGGGAGGGGAACTCAGAGTCAACTTTGGAGAACGGGCGGGGGATCTTCTATGCTAATTTAAAGGCTGCTGCTCTGCACTTGTGTACTAATATCGCAAGACACTTTTACCTCAACGAGAAATCTCTTCACGTTTAATCTCGTCACACCTCTAATAGGCACTGCAGAGCTTTGAGCTAAATGCTAACACCATCATGCGAGAGAGTTTCTACACTCTGAATGACAATGTGCTATACGCAGATTTTAAGAAGGTTGACCATAGCAGTTTAGCATGTTAACACAAAGTACAGCTAAGGCTGATGGGGAATGCCATTAGTTTTACATACAAATCAAAATGTTAACCTAATGATGGTGCTGGATGAAAAGTTGTCTATACCAAATTTAAATGCAATCCATGTGATTGTTGCCATTTCACTCAGAACCACATTTCAACCAAATTTCATTTCAGTACATCAAATTGTTGCCAAGTCATTTCGTTTAAAAAAAATGTAAACATCATGGTGGCAATCTATCTTAAAGGTTGTTTCAGTCTGGACCAAAGTGTCAGACCAACAGACCGATGTTCATAGATCCACACCTCTAGTGCAGCTAACAAACAAACAACCACAAAAGCATGTCCTGGCTACTAGGGCTGAACGATTAATTGCATTTGCAATAATATCGCGATATGTTAAAGCGTGATTTCCTATTTGCAAAGGCTGCAATTTGGTCACGACTTGCGAGAGCAAATCAGACTGCACTCTGCAGAGAAAGCATCAACTTGGCACACCAACACTACGCCATACCTTGAGCTGATTTCTGTCATTCAAACAACTCTGAGTTGTAGTTTAAAACTTTTACAGACATTTTAATAAAATGAAGGGTTTTATTCGGGCTCGAGTCCATACATGCAGTTAATCGATACAGGCACGCAGAATTGAAGGCTTGGTTGGCAACGATTAGCTCTGATTAGCGGTTAGCTCCGTTATAAAGATATGGAGTGGAGGAGCTGCCACTGAGAGGGGTAACAACCAGACTCTGATAAATGACATTAGGGGAGCTTTCACAGCAGCATGGCCGCGGTGTTTCAACGGTTTTATTAGTACAGTTAATCCCACGGCAAGAACACCAGCAACTAACGTAACGATAGCCTCTCTGAACAAGTGCAACGTTGACGCTGTCATGGACACGGCACGCAACTTCAGAGGGGGAGGGGCTGGAGACAGCTCCTCTCTGTGCACTGAAAAAAAAAAAAAAAAAAACACTGTTTTGTGTGTGTGTGTATATATATATATATATATATATATATATATATATATATATATATATATATATATATATATACACACACTATATTTTTACTTATTTAACTGTATAGTAAAGTTCAAAGACAGTGTTTAAAAAGTGTTATCCACATGTTTACATATGTTTATTATAGTAAATAATTGCATAATCTAAATACTAAGTGTGGTAAAGCCACATATTTGTTTTTAAATTTCTGCAATCTGCACTTTAGTTTGAGTGATTTGTTTCTGACTTTCATATGAATGTTTACACCAGGCTTGGTCAGTGCTCAATATACTACTGTGATTGAAGTAGTTAAATAAAAATTGGTTAGATTATTTTCAAAAAATCGTTCAGCCCTACTGGCTACAATTTCTGTTCCAAAATGTCAATAAACAGACTCAGGCACTGGCCATGTCTCGGCCCATATTAATCATTGTCTTCAGGTACAATCAAACCATTCATCATTCTGTAACACCAAACACCATTACGTAACTTCACATACACCGCTTGCGCTTTGCCAACTGTCGCATGGCTTCAAATTTCTCTTTTACTGCGAGCAAGTGTTTGCAATGCTTTCAGAGGACATTATGGAAAGTCGTCAGTGATTAAAAAAAGTCATGTGCATGACTAAGTGCAACCGTGCAAACAACTGAGCTTCTTCCTGCATTAAGTCCTAGGACATACTAATATCAGTGGCCACATGCCATCCTGTTATTTTAGACACAACTCTTTACTGGGAGTTTATAGAACTAGGCTTTGACATTTAAAAGCCACTAACCACATGCCAATAGTATTTCACAATTCCTTGTAGTGATACACTTAGAAAAAACATTACACATATTGGCTGATTTGATCATACTGGACTGTACAAAATAGGTTTCCTTTAATCAGACAAATGAAAAGACATCTTCCTTTTGACAACATAGAAACCTGAATGCTGTACATGATTTTTCACCACTTAGCCAGAAAATATTACACTTTTAGTGTAGTTTAATTATGTTATGTTTTGCAGGACAGAATTCAAAGCTCCTGACTTGTGACCTTTTGTAATAAATGCCTAGAAGAATGGCAAGCCTCTCATATCAGCTTCACATGCCTGAGAACAGTCATAGTTTCTACAGCCACGCATCCGCTTTTATTACACTGCTTGAAATATCCACACACACATAATCGTGCTCAAACTAAGCATTGCTCTGTTGTTACTAAGACCACAATAACTGAGTTGTGGTTTAAAGTGCCAGCAACCCAGACTCCATGAGGAATCTGAATGACTTCTGTAAGTTAATATCTTCAAGGTGAATTGTGTGTACAACATATACATTATTGAAAAGTACTTCTCCATGACATTTCACATTTTTAAAATTACTAGCAAAAAAAATCCAAGTTCATTTGAAGATTATTTTCTTTTTCTTATCATGCAGCTCTGACCCAGCAATGCTGCATTGTCTGTTAAGTGTATAATTGACTGGTGGTGTTGATTTCCTAGAAACACTGGTATCGCTGTGGCTTTTATTCAGAATGAAATTTATGCAATGTTTGATGCTCTGTGCTTAAGCACTTTTGCTAAATACTCATAAATCGTATTACCTGTGAATCCAGCCTGCAAACATAGTAAAAAAGTAGATCTAGCCGGTAGCAGTGAAGTAACAACAAAACTGTTCCTTCCAATTTTTTTCCTTAATAATGTTGACAAATCAAAGCAGATTTACAGGTAAAATATAAAGAGGAAACACAATAGCTGCCTTTAAGCCTGATGTGCTCATATATTTACACAAGACCGGCATCACATTATTTTGTTTCAGCCATCTATTAAAACAACAATCATCTCACAGCTGGTCATATCTACCAAGCTAATACAATTGGGACTGTGCAGCCATGTGGTTAATTAAGCGCAAATTAAATACTAGTGGATCTGCAACCTGTCTATTGTAGATATAGAGCATGTGATGTAATGTGTTAGCATTCGTTTTCCTCCATTCAGTATAATGCCGACAGTTAGACTAGTCTTTTTTTAGAATACCTTAAGAAAATATATGAGAAAGCCTTTTTCTGAGCCAATTTTACATTTACATTAGTTTCAGATAAACCATGGTCCTTGTGCCTAATACTAACTCCCTAATACTGCCTTTATTACATAACTGATTTTTGTTGGCCATCGCCTAGAATAAGAGGGTAGACAGTAGACTCCTGCTTTGTTTTTAGTGAAGGCTCACCAAAATGATTTTTTGTTTGATTTGATTTGATAGATTTGAGGACAGATTTGTTCACTGTCAGTCCCAAGACAAGTCTGTGGCACACAATTTAGGAGATCACACTTCTTGAAGGATCCACACTGTTTTCATGTATTATAGTAACTGTTGCATGCAGAGACTTCTATATACCTCTTTCAGGCCCCTAACCCCTAACCCCTAAGACACCAATAAACACATTGTATTTTTAGTTGATGTTAACAGGAGTCATTAGTGCATCTAAATATTGACATGTTTTGTACTCATAATTTCATAAGAGTGTCATCACGAACATACTTGGCTGTCAACACACAGCTCTTGTTCTTACTTTCAGCTCCACAGTATTGCCACAATGAAGTGTGACAATACTGACTGACATAACTAATAGACATAAATAGACCAGCCAAAATAAAGACACAATCCCTAGTTGCATGGGACTAGTATTACCAGTAGACCTCATGCGATTAAGAATTAAGAATGGGCTAAAATCCATTTTTCAAATGGAAAATGTATATCCTTCAAACCACTAAAGAGAAAGCTCATGCATTTATCAGCAGAAGCCAAAGCCATGGCCATCCCACCGTGAGGCTTGGCTTCCCCCCCCTCCCACTTGCTGGAGGTTGTGATTTATGCCAAAAACAAAAAAGCAATCCCCTTTCTTGGCAGGGACCGTGTCTGACAACGTGGGAGCTTGTCACAGAGTCATTGGCATTCCACTAAGGATTTAATAGCTTAAAGACCAAGGAGGCAACACTCAAATATCATACAGGGAAGCAGCAGCACTCAAGAGGATCACAGGAGTACTGAGGTAAGTTCATCATTCATCTTACATACAGCACCACTCTTAGATGGAGGTGTTGAGTATTTAGAGCTGGCTAAAGTCTTTAACACTGAACTAATCCTGTGGCAGATTTACTCTTAAGTCCAAAGATAACACTGAGTTAATGTAGCTAACTGTGAAAAGTGTTTGCCAGTAAACACAACTGAGTATGCCTAAGTGTTCTCATATGTACAGCACAGTACTTTTAGTTATTTTTAGTTTTCCATCATTCACATTATTAAAAAGCTTACATGTAGTAGAATGGTTTCCAGATTTTGCTGCCCAAATGGTTACTCAAATGTATACTTTTAAAAATGCTGTATTTCTGCCAGGTATAAACTTTGTGCAAAATTATATCAGGAGTCAAAAGGTTATCTAAGTAATTTAATACAGTTTAGAAATGCAAAAATCTGCTAATGTATACTTACACTAGCAACAGTGGCTTCTTACCACAGTTCAAATGAATTGCTCCTATATTTCCGTGGCCACTTTTCTTGCAAGTTTAATGTTATTAATATTTATAATTCAATCTATATGTTCCGTGACACAGTTTGTTAGATAATTAACATTTAAGCTATTTAAAAACCATTAACGACAACATTACCTTTGACGACTTCATTGCTGTTTTTTCTCCGACAGCTTAAAAGTCTACTTTTTAGAAACATCCTTCTTTTATTAAACTCCAAGCATTAATTTTTTATATTTACCATAACATTGCCCAGTTCCAGCTTCATACTGTTTCTCCAATTATTGAAAAAGATACATTGCAATCCATAAAATCTCTCCGTAACTGAGGCAAAAAGAGAGCTTGGTAATTTCCCAAATTAAGTAAACCTGCCACTCTCAGCTGCAAATGCTTAGCATCAACGCCAACCCCGTAGATAGCCACAGGCTTTTTTAACAAGCCCTTAGTAGTGTCTAGCTTTTAATCATTTTTATGATGCTCTCATGAGTCCCGTGCTGTATTTCAGCACTGGTCACATAAGCAGCTGGTAGGTTAACAGCAACATGGGCCACATGTAACCCATAAAAAAAAACCTTACATGAAGGAGGCTTTTCATAGAGGGCCATGTCCGAAGCCAGTCTTAAAACTAAAGAGCAGCTCAACATGTTTGTTGAGTGCAAAAAAAAATCATTTTCAACTTCTCACAATCAGCATTTTAAGAGTGCAATGTTTGTTAAACAAAAATCTAGTTCAGTAGCATGCACATTGTAGTCATGTGAAGTGCTTAACATATTTACTAGTCACGATTCTCCAAATCCATGATTTGATTTGACTTTCGATTTTAAACTCAAGATTTGATTCAATTTTCAAATGAAACATTTTTCTTTTTTGTAAATGACGGCTATGCCATTGTTAGACTATGGAGTCTTGATACGTAAAGGTCAAAAGATCACTGGTTTAATGTCCTGACTATTGTCGTTTACATTTTGAAATTCTTCTTTAAAAAGATAGGCTACATGGTATCAGGTGTGATATAACCGCCATATTTTTTTGGGAATGTACTGCATTACACTAAGTTTATATAAATTGTAATAACAATAAAAAAATACTGAAAGAATCGCCGATCCTGCTTTTCATTTTCAATTTAGAATTGAAATCGTGACACCCAGTTACAGCATTATAGCACAACACTTACAGTAACACTTTAAAAAGTTAAATTATTTAGACACTGATTAAGTTGCTGTATTGACAAAGTTAGGTGCAAATTGAATACTATGACATGTCAAGTGTTGGGTTGTAATAAAGATCAATTTTATATATATTGGAGTGGAGGAGCTGCTATATATATATATATATATATATATGGTGATCTACAGTGTTCAAAATTGCTTTACTGAGCAGTTTTAACCACATTACGACTCACCATTAGGACTCACTCGTAATGTCAACAGTGATTTACAAGCATATTAAGATGTCTGAGATGGGATGTTCACAGTTTTATGTGGCATGTGACATATCATATGACAATCCAGTTTTCTCATCTTCCAACAGACGTGGTTCATCAACGCCCAAGAATATCACGCGCCTATACTGGGTGGTGTTAGATGTGTACAAATATTATACGTGAGATAGGTCAAACATGTCAGGAATAAAAGTTCAATGTGTCTACTTTATTAACACTGTGGCAACAGTTTTCTAGAACATGAATTAATGCAAAAATAAACGTCATATGATTGTTTTTTTCAGGTTTATTTTATTTTAATAGTATTAGTCAATAAAAGGCGCATTTATCATAAACCTGTTGCTCCTTATTCAAATAACTGACCTTATTTTGGTTTAACTTAATTATTCAGTATTAAGTTTGGAAATAACACTTGAAGGTACCTCATGGCAAGAAGCTGCAGTAGCATATCAGCGACTATTACAGAATAGAGCTCTAAAGGCAGTGAAGTCAGTAGGTCAGTTGGTCATATAGCTACTCAGTTAGCCTGTGATAGTGTGTATGATCAGAAGATCTGTTAGTCTAACTGGTCTTGTGACCAGGGATAATTACAGCTAAGAGCTACAAAGTTCAGACAGCATCAGCAATATTTAGTTTTAGGAAACTAATTTCCCCAATCAATGTCTCACATTAACTCTCAGCAATGCACCTGGACTCAGTCTGCAATGGGATTGTTTTAATTAACTTTCAATCAAATAGTTACAAATATACAATATGTCTGTGTGTGGTGCTTATGTTAACAGTGGGTGCAGATTACAATCAATATTTGGAAACATGAGCATTTCTCCACCAAAGCTATATACCAAAGACCAAACAGAGGTTACAGGGAACACCAGGAAGGTTTTGCAGCTGTACCAGAAACCTACTGTAGTTCCAGGCAATGATCTGCCTGGTGTCACAGTCACCCTAATTACAAAACTAACATTTTAACACACTGTGATTAAGAGTCATGCAATGGAATATGGCTTGGAAAAGATGAGATTTCAAGCAATTTAATGCTGCTAAATCACCCAGTTTGTTTCTCTCACTATTACCTGGTTTTGGGGGTCTACTAAATTGATTGATAGTGTTTTCATGAGCATCTCTGCCTCATGTTGATCTGGCTTGCGTATGCATTTTAAATAAAATGATTTTTTTTTATTTTTAATACTATTTTTAACACCTGTTTGCAGGATGATTAGTGATTAGGTTATGTATCTATTTGTGGTTATGTAAGATTAGTAACAGTAATATGCCGAAGGTGAAAAAAAGTCAACTTTGTTTTAGCCACAATGGTAAATTCATATATTGATGTAAAACCACCTCTTCCAATGTATTTCATAAATAAAATACCTGTCTAGAAGGAAGAGGGCCAATTCAGGATTGGTTTTGAATAGGAGTGTAAAAAAAAATCGATACACTTGAGTATTGCGATATTTTATTTAGAAATACTGTATAGATTTTTTTTTTTTTTTCTACGTGCAAAAACATTCATGTAGGACAGTGGTTCACGTTTATGTTGTGTTTAAACCCCCTACCACTAGATGGCTATGCTGAGACGCACCACAAGTGTCCTTGCCTAACAAAACAGTGCCTAGCAGTGCCTGACTTTTTGCTAGATGCTAACAATGTAGCTATGGCTGAACTTTGGCCTACTTTAGCATATAAACATTTGCTCACTAAGAACCTGTGAACCACAATCCCAAACTGGCAGTTTGATTGTCTGTGTACTGAATTGTTTACCTAAAGTAAACTTATTTGACTTTTATGCACATCATGTCTTTAAATATTAGTTTTTCTAAAATTATACTTTAAAAAAATCCCAATATATCGCCTTACGCACAGTATCAAAATATATTGCAATATATTGAATCGTGACCCATGTATCGTGATACGTATCGTATCGCGAGCTTTTTTTTTTTTTTTTCTCGCTTTGCTGATGCTGCCCCAGAATCAGCCATAACCCCAAAATGTAACATCGAAAAATCAATTCTCAAAGGAAAAATCTCCTCCTGCTCTGACTAACATATTACTTTACTACAAAAATTTGTCTGGGAAATGTAAACAAAGGCTCTTCGGTCTGTGTGCCCTAGCCAATCTTCTCACTGATAGCCTTCTTTGCTAATGTAGGTCATATACAGTAGAGGCATCAGTATTCAATTGAGACTTTCATAACCAGTAAATACCCCTTGTAGCTGCTTTAATATACATGTTATATGCTATGATATAATTGGCTTTCTAAACAAATATTAACATGTCTGGAAATCTCATTAAGCTCCAGCAACACTGAGGTCATTACAATTGATGTTCCATCAGGCTATTTTTGCAGAGTGAAATATGTCATCCTAAGTTTAGCAACCATGTGAGTAATCAAAGCTTGCTATGTATGTACTAGTAGAGATCCCTGCTGTGACTGGATCTGACAGATCATAAAATAAAAATGTTAATTTAATTAGCATGAAATCATTTGAACATCACGCCTGCATGCTGCATCTTAAAGTGACAACATAAACCCTTGAATAATAAAAATTAATGCCTGGTAAGAAATTACATCATGAGGTTGATGAAATTCTACACTCCAGTTCTAATGTTAAGAGGATTTTAATTTTGTGGATTGTGAGAACACTCAGCATACAGCTAGCAGCTGCATGGCGTGCAGCCACAGATGATCATGTTTGGAATCTTTTACTCTATGCTGAGTCTCCAGTTGAATCATGGCCATAAGTAATGTTTTTCAGTTTACTAGCCAAATAGCGTTTACTTGTTTTTAATTTTGTAATGTGCATACCTGTTTTTGGAGAAGCTGTACCTTTCTTATATTTAAATGAGTCCCTCCAGGAATGTGTGATTATTCAAAACAACAATTAACACAATTTGAACTAATCCTAGCGTTACCCAAAGTGGTTTACCATTTTTCTATTATCTTCACAATATCTCAACATACATGGAGAAGAGTACCAGCCAAACTGCACATTTCTGCATTAAATGATCCAATAAAGAATCAGTGTAGGTCAAATCCAATCACACCTCACAAAGTCTTAAGTTGTTCAATGTCAAAGGAACTTTCTTGCCATCAGTTGAGGCTTTCAGGCAGGGCTTCTTCTGCTTTACTGAATCTTTAAACAAATAAAATTTCTTCCAATGATAATATGGCAAAAAAAAAAAAAAAAAAAAACACGTCGAAGCTAACAGTGAATCATTCATTGTTTTCAGAAAAGAAATAAGCAAATAATTTTGCAGAGCCATACATACTGTACTTAAATGCTTTCCATTATCTATTGCAGTTGGGGAAATTTTGCTGAATCCATCCAGGAATCAAAGGACTCAAGATGTTTAGAAAATCAAAAGTGACGGAGGGGACAGCCACTGGCCAAGGTACGCACTGAAGTGTTTTCTACAGGCGGAATGTCCAATATCAAGTTTACTTTTGTTCTTTTCCCTCCAAACTCTGAAGATAAATTAGAGACAAAGAGGTGATAAAGTAGTTTCAATAAGTTTCATCTCTTGACAGACTCTGACAAGATGACACATTTTCAGATCAGAGTCTTGAATTAAAACAGAATTGATAGAATGAGGTTGGCAAGGATATCTATGTGTGGATATATTTTAAGCAAATTGTGACTCTATCTATGAACTGTTTGAATTTTGTGTGTATTTCTATGTCTGTCAGATGCTTTAAATAGTCAATTACTTGCTATTTAGACATCAGCTGCCTTCCCTTGTGATACTACTTAAATCAGGCTGACTTTTTTCAGAAAGTTCAAGGCTGTAATTTGTCCATTAGCAACCATGTTTAGACTTTACAAGGTACATGGTCTACTAAAGGCCAACAGGAGCTCATAAAATAGGTACATTGCAGAGTGATTATAACACTGTACACTGAGGAGCAGAGGCATATTTTTTGCATTGATGTGTTACAGTACACTTTTTTCATTGCATACTGCTGCAACCTGACATGGACAGATGCTTACAACTTTACAGTACCTGTACTGCACCAAATGCTACTCTACAGTAGTTTTTTTTCTTCTATTTCCTGTCCCTCATTTTTATTATTAAAGGTGCAATATGTAATATTGACAGCTAGTGTTTAAAATAGTTACTGCAGTACAAATTCAAAATACTGGAGAGAGTCGTCTCCTCCGTCCCCTCTTCCCCAGACTCGAAGTTCACGGAGGTTGCCAGGCTGAGACCGCAGCATCCATAGTCTCGCTTTGTCAGACCCTTCTCCAAAGCACGCTGAAGGAGCATCCACAACAATGTTGCTAGACGCTTGTCTCACATAGCCAGACATTACTTCACAGCACAGCAGAGTAGCTATCGTTAGATGCTGGCTATATTGACAGACATAGAAGCCCGTGCTTACGCGGAGCTCTGTACCCAAACTGACAGAACCGCTAAAAACACAACAACCTCGCCGTCCTCTCCACCCAACGGACATGCACACTTCCTAGGATTATAATTACGCTAGGAACCGCTAAAAATAACACTACCTTGCAGTCCTCTCCACCCGACTGAACACACTTTATTGGCTTAGAATTATTGCAACAATCGCTAAACACACTGCAAACTCACGGCCCTCTCTTCCCGATTTACTGCCCCCCTCTCTTGGCTTAAAATAGCTCACAGTTGTCGGCTACGGGCGCTGAACAGGCTACACATTGTAAACAGCCGTGGCCCGCTTGCCTGGTCCTCCGGTAACGTTAGCAGTTAGCAGGGTTTGCATGGCAGTGTTAGCCAGGACCAGTCGGGATCACTTTTCTGGCTTTGTCTCAATTTGTTTTTGCGAGTAACCAACTTGGTACACATAATTCAATGTGAGTACACAAATGTTGAAATGACATAAAATGCCCGTCCCTTGTAGCCGTGATAAATTAGCTTGAAGGAAATTAGCCAACTCAGTGTCCTTTTGGGCTCTAAGCTGTCTCCATCTTTCAAATACATTTCCAATATTTACCCAGGGTTTGTTACGTCTCTGGTCACGCAACTATTAGAAATATGCTGCTTTTTTTAGGTCGGGCAGAATTTATCTCTGTTGATCCCGTTCGTTTGTTTGCTGCTTTCATGGCTGTACTAACGTTACAGCTGTAGCGCGCTGGGTTTATGTTTTTACAGGTATATCTGGCAACCCGGCCTGGCTGTCAAACTGGGCGATTGATAACAACACATAGGCCAAAACACAAACAGAAATTCCGTCATGGAACCGAAATTTGAAAAGGAGAAACTACTGGCATTAGCATTGTTGTCAGAAAAGATAGTATTTCAACTTAGCATGTTTCCTTAATATCTGATGAAGAATTGGGGTCATTTTTTGATTTAAATGTAAATATATTACATATTGAACCTTTAAGTCTAATCCATAATTCAAATGTTTATACCATGCTGACATGTGTGTTCCTTATCAGATCCTGATGCAGAGAATGGTAAAGAAGGTAGGCTTAGCAGACAGCAGAGAAGCCGTCATCAGCTACATTTTCCCCCCAGTGACTGCACACAAAGGCATGGAGTACTGATATGCAATGGGTGTATTAATATATTGTATGAACGTACACATATTTTGTGCGTAGATATGTAGGTGCATCACTACATATCTGTTCTCAGGTTGAATATTAGGCATGAATTCCAAAGAAGAAAGGTTAACAGGATAAAGTAATGTAAAGAAATGTAAATGTATTGAACAATACATTTACAATAGATGAGAGCTTTCTACAATTATAAGTAACTTATAAAGTGAGTAACATTAAACATTCTAATACATTGTGTATTAGAATGTGTTTCGGCATGGTTTATGAGGGTGATTTGATCACAAAACAGATTTTGAGGGGTATGATCATGGTTCTCTTTTGAAATGTCAAATGTGTTGTCACTGACATTTCATTTTCCAATACCGACAGTGGGGATCAAGAAAAAATCTAGGGTCCCCGGGGTGATGATTACACAGTTTATCGAGACGCTGCCAGAGGGAAAGAGCCATCCAGACTTTACCCGCAAGCCAATTGCTTTGACCATCCAAGAGGGTAGGATTGATAGCATAAGAATCATTTTAAACGTTAATATCACTAAATATTCCAAGGCGGAATTTCCATGATTCTGCATAATGGATCCATGACTTTTGTGCTGCCATTCAACACCCAGACTCCTGTGACAGTCAGATAAAATTAAACACATACTGACTTTAATTTAAAACCAGGAAAAGTCATAAGATTATCAAAAATCAATGTTGGTATCATTTTGTTAAAGACAAATTTTCCACGATTTGCATTAGCAATGTACATAACTGATGTTATGCAAGCATCATGCATTTTACAGTATGCCATTAGAGTAAACATTACATTCAATAATCATGCAAAATAACATAGAAATATTTAAATACACATATTTGCATCTGTTTCTTCGGTTTCCAATAAAAAGAATATGAGGTGACCTTGACTGTCTTTTTGTTATTTTACAGGTAAATTTGCTTTTTTCAAAGCAATTGTCACTGGAGACCCACAGCCAACTGTAACATGGAGCAGAAATAATGGAGATGTGTCTGATACGTCAAGATATCAAACCAAATATGATCCCACTTCCAATGAGCATACATTTGAGGCAAGTGATACAGGCTACCAAATCGCAGTGATACTATAGCAACATGCTGATGTGTAAAGGAGCTGTAAAAATAGCACAGAGAAAAATAGTCAGAGAAAGAAAGACAAAAAAAGGAGAAGCTATTTGATGGCATCAATGCCATCCAGTCTTCTGACCCATCAGTTTGCTCGGCCACTTACATTTTCTACAATAAGGGGATTTCACTCATCCTGAGAGGAGCATGCTCAACACTCCAGTCAGTTTTATAAAATGGACTGGTCACTTCCACCCACATATCCTGTCAACTCACAGCTGTTAGAAATTGAAACTGTCAAATAAAAGACACATCAGGAGGCCATCTACCAATCAAGCAGAAAGAAAAGCCTGTAACTGCAAGATGTCACAAAGGGATACGTATCTTTATATCCCTATTCATTGCATACTGTATAGCAGTAATTCACAACCAGGATTACGACCCTAGTGGGAGCAGTTGCCAGGGGGTACAGGGAAAGATTGTGGAGTAGCTCAGCTAATTTGAAAAACAAAATAGAAATTATGATTTGGTTAAAAAAAAAAATAAACTATATTCACACTTTTGCATTTAGGGAAAAAATAAACACATGAATAGGATTGCTGGTGTTTCCTATTTGAAATAACCAATAAACTAGCTATATAAGGCCAACTACATAAGCAGCCCATCAACCTGAGTGAGTTCACCTGATAACCTATAGCAAATGCATAAAAACTACTTAGGATTGGAATATGAGGAATTAACAGGTAATGTTATTTGAGCTAATCAGATGGGGCTGAGTGGGTATATAAAACACTGAGGTTGTCAAAAGTACTAAAATACTTCAATTAGGGCTGCACGATATCAGGGAAAATAGGATATGCGATAACATTGTTGAATAATGCAATAACAATATTACTTGCAATAAATAAACAAATGTTAAAGTGTGCTCAGTTCTGCATTTCTGCTTCTTTCATTATTTTGCTAAAATACAACAAATTGCTTGTTGAATTTAAAACAAAAGGAAATCATTTTCAACATTTTTTATTGAACAAATTGAACATTGAATTAAATATAAAAGGCACCACTTAAAAAAACACAACAGTTCCATTTTAAAGTGCAGTTTTTTGCAATATGTAGCAGCCTTTGGCCACGTGTTTGTTTAAAAAACAATATATTGTGCAGCCCTAACTTCAATACTTTTTCGATACCACATATTTTTAAACGGTGACAAAGAAACAACAGAACTTAATAATCCTGCTTCCCTGAAGTCACCCGTGTGGCAACATTTTGCCTTCTAAAAGTGACTTTTTCTTTACTAGCACTGTGTGCAGGTTTGTTTATCCATTTTTTCTTCCAAATACTTTTTTTTCCTTTGTGCCGTGGTATTGAAAGAAGTATTGGATTAAAAAAAACAAAATTCTAGTATTATATCAACGTTTGAAATTCTGATATTGTGACAACCTCATGACACTCAAGACAAAAAAGTTTGGAAACCACTGCTATACAATATAAAACTTATTGACAAGCAAACTTCTTCACCCATTATATTTAGTATGTCTTATATCTTCCAGATGCCAAATGTTAAGTCAGATCAAGCAGATACCTATAAATGCTTTGCCAAAAATGAATATGGACAAGCCGTGGTCACAGTTGTCCTGAATGTGATTGAAGGTAAGAACTGTCTGCTTGCTATGGATATGACACATAATATCATGCAGATATATTTAATTTATCAAGCATTCTCCCAAATCTACTTCAAATTGAGTACACTTGGATCCAAATTTGACATTTACTACTTCATACCCTTGAGTGTATTTACACTCATTCCAGTACATATCACTCCTTCTTGTATGTTGTTTAATTATGTGATTGTACTAATAATGTGAGTACTCTCTTTTCTGCTTTCAGTTGGTTTTAAAAAGAACAAAGCCCAGCAACAAGCAGCTGAAGCCACCGGTGGGGATTTTAAGACTGTACTAAAAAGAAAAAGGTGGGTTTGTGTTACGTGTGTTGTAATCTTCTGTGTTCCAGAGATTACTGTGGTTCTTCCACTAAATGATCCCTACATTAAATTACAGTAAGATCCGTCCCAAATCTGAGGAACCTGTAAGAAAAGAGGGTGAGATTGATCCTAGGTTCTGGGAGCTCTTACTTAGTGCTGACAAGAAAGACTATGAGAAAATCTGTACAGAGTTTGGAGTGACTGACTTTCGCTGGATGTTAAAGAAACTTAATGAAATGAAGAAAGAAAGAGAAGAAGAACAAGCTCAGGTTTGTCATTTGTGATATAAATAAATATAAAAATAATATTGAGGTTTGAAGCTACTTAGATACATAAAAAAAGGCAATTCCATAATTATTAACTAGTAATTACAAAATAAGCTAAAGCTGTGTTCTGCTTGATATTTATTTATTATTCTGTTTGTCCCAGTTCATCAAAAACCTGTCTAACCTGAAACCTATTGAGGTCAAAGCAGATGGTACTGCTTCCTTTGAGATTGAAATGGACCTTATTGAACCAAGCAGCTCCATATTCATATACAAGGTTAGTGTAAAAACAACATGATAACTTGCCTAGCAGCCCTACAACATAATAGGTAAAGGACGTTACCAAAAAAGAATAACAAGGAGTCCTACAATTTGTAGTCACTGTTCCATTATCTTTATTGTAACGGTTATTGCCACTGTTCATCATATCCCCAACCGGCACCGTCAGACACCGCCTACCAAGAGCCTGGGTCTGCCGAGGTTTCTTCCTAAAAGGGAGTTTTTCCACTGTCGCACTGCTTGCTCTTGGAGGCATTACTAGAATTGTTGGGTCTTTGTAAATTATAGAGTGTGATCTAGACCTACTCTATCTGTAAAGTGTCTCGAGATAACTCTTGCTATGATTTGATACTATAAATATAATTGAATTGAATAATTCTCGAGGGACCCTGATTGTTAATTCATTAATTTAACTGCAATTAAAGTTTAAAGTTTATTAGTTGTTGTTTTTGATTACTTTAAAGATGCGTCAATATATCTTGCAATCGAATCAGGGCTGGATGGACGGAGAGATGGACCAACATTATTGGGCCCATCTATTATTAGTATACATTATATACTAGAGCTTATGGCTATGAGTTTGAAAATGTTTGATGAAGTCCTGTTATGATGCTTTTCATTTTCAACAAGGGACGTCACCCGACATCGCTTAGAGCACCTTCATATGAGTGTTGTGCTATTTTCTTGCAGCTATGTTTTGCAGGCACAATTTGAAGTATCCCAAAAGGAAATTACATTGTATATTCCCTCCACAGGATGGTGTAATGGTTCCATATACAAAGGAACTGGGAGAAAAAATGAAGCATAGCCTCAACCGAGTGGGGAAAAAGTATATTTTCAGTTTGAGGGACCTCATGCCTGATGATGCTGGACTGTACCAGCTGGATGTAGAGGATGTGAATATATTTTCCACTGAATTTAAAAGTAAGTTTTACACTTGCACACAAAACAAATTAGTATCCCTAATTAAAGCAATGGAAGACAATTTTTTGATGCTCAACACAAAATACCCCTAATTAAAATAAAAAAACAACAACTTTGTTTTTTATAATGATCATTCATGCAGATGTAACAAACCATTTTAATCTAAAATGCATTGCCTGTTATGTTTCAGTCCCTATGGTGGATTTCCTGGTGAAAATTCAGGAAGTGAAGGCAGTAGAGAGAGAAGATGCTGTTTTTGAGTGTGTCCTGTCAAATCCCTTCTCCAAGATTTTGTGGTTTGGCAAGAATTTGCCGCTGGAACAAAATGATAAATATGACATCGAGGTTTCAGAAGACAAGCTCATTCACAGGCTGGTGGTCAAAGACTGCATGATAGTAGACAAAGGCATTTATTCCTGCTGTGCAGGAATAAAATCTTGCAATGCATGGCTTGTCGTTGAAGGTAAGATTTTATATTTCACATAAAACACTTAAATGATCAGATTCAGTAATAGTTAAGATAGTATTTTTAGATCATTTGTAATGGAATAATAACAAAAAGAACAAGATGCCAGATACAAATTACCAATTATTGCTTTTATATCACCATACAGCATTTTTAGGTGCACGCTATATCTATTTTCTTTTTCTCCAATTCAGCTGATAAAGATGCAGGCAAGGGCAAAAAATCGGTAAGAAAAACAACAAGGGCAGGAGGATCTGGGATGGATCTGCAGAAGGTTGCCCAAGAGCAGCAAGGAAAATTAGAGAAACAGAGAGAGGAAAGAAAAGAACAGATTAAAGCTGCTGCAGCAGCTGCACCTCCACCTGAAACCCCTCCAGCTCCTGCACCCACGGAGGCTGAACCTAAGGCACCGAAAGACCCTGAGCCAAGTAAGAATGCCGACCACACACAACAAGGAAGCCATATTGAAAACTCCTGAATTTTAGTTTAGGCTAATACTAATGTGATCATCAAAACTGTAATTGTTTACATAAATATGTATGTATGTGGTTATGTCATTACTTTTTTTTTTTCAACATCTTATGAAACCATGGGCAGCAACAGTATAGTTGGATTTCATTAAGTCCAAATAATTTCAGAAACTGCAATGGTTTGGGGGAAAGTTCACAATTTCAATAATGGGAACAGTTGTTGTATCCATTTGCTTATTATAATTGCTGTGATCATTTGTTTTAATGGTTGATAGAAATCGAAAACAAACCAGAAGCAGTGGCAGATACACCCGCTGTGGAGGTAGTAAGCACTGGTAAGAAACATAAAAACATCATGGATCAAAAATGTTGTTTCTCCCTCCGCTGGGGTCACTGTAATGTTTCATTTTATGTTGTCAGCTCATTATGTGATTGTCTGCCTCTTTATGGTCAGGTTTTGCTTAATAGTATTTAGCTCATTTAGATTGACTGATAAAATCGATATTCTTAGGATGGCTAAGCAGACAGGTTACCATGCTTCTACACAGCCATGTACTGTGGTCTGCATCTTGCAGACTGATTAAATGTCACTTTTGTGTTTTAGTAGTAGATACCTTGTCCTGAAAAATGCTCATCATTAATTATTGCAACATGGAAATTAATAAATGAAGATCATTTACACCTGTCCACAACTTACTTTCTAAAATTTCATCATATTTACTAATTAAGGATCATCAACCGGTTAGGTACCAGTGGTGGAAAAAGTATTCAGATCCTTTACTTAAGTAAAAGTACAAATACCACACTGTAAAAATACATTGTTATAAGTAAAAGTCATGCATTAAAATTGTTACTTAAGTCAAAGTATAAGTATCATCAGGAAAATGTACTTAAAATATAAAAAGTAAAAGTACTCAATGCAGAAAAATCCTCACATTTTAGAAACTGGAAACAATCAAAACATTTCTTTCAATCAACTAAGTGTTTAATCGATCTCTTTTCAATTTCTGCTATAATTGTAGGCAAATATATTTTGGGTAGTTTAATTCATATTAAAACATATTTTATGAACTACATGTGTTTTGTGTGGAAAAATCTTAATCTGTAAAGTAACTAAAGATGTCAGATTAATGTAGTGGAGTAAAAAGTACAATATTTATCTCTAAAATGTAGTGGAGTCGAAGTAGAAAGTGGCATGAAAAGAAAAGACTCAAGTGAAGTACAAGTACCTCACAATTGTACTTAAGTACAGTACTTTAATAAATGTACTTAGTTACATTCCACCCCTGTTAGTTACAAAGAAATCTAGGCACCATACCAGTGCCTCTGCATGTCTTAGCCCATTTTATACATATCAAACTATTTTTCAAAGCATGCTGTAGCTTTAAAGATTTTTATGATTGTGTTCCTACCTTTAAAAATGCAGACACTCATTAACTTCACTGCCATATGGAGGTCATCGTGCAGAGATTTTAAACATGCCTGTGCTAGCTAATCCGTCTCAGTATTATGTCTAGGTATTATGTTAATGCTAGTATAGCTTTAGTGTCTTTGCATGTGCAGACTGGCTGGAACAGTTAATAATACAGACATGATCTTTACATTTATTAACTTTCTAAATTAAGGTCTCTACTACACATAAATTAGGGATGCACCGATACCGATGCCAGTATCGGGTATCAGTCCGATGCCGTGCGCATGTACTTGTATTTTTAGCTGTAAAAAAATAACTACGCTCTTGCCCAATGCATGATTGCACTTGATGACCAGCCATTGTCAGTCGTTAATAATACTGGGTTTCAACGTCTTCTCAGTGTACTGGAGCCGAAAGACTCCCAGCCGTCACCACATCACAGAAACCGTGTTTCCAAAGCTGCTTTGTGAAAAAGCACATCAGCAGCCTGTTGCCCGTAAACTTCACCACTGATATTTGGAGTAGCGGTGTTAGCCCAATGTCTTCGTCAGCTTAATAATAATAAAAGCGATATTTTAATCTGCTCTGTCTGCATGCAGTTTCTACACAGTGCTGTTTTAACAACCACAGTGCTACTCTGTAAATAGCAATTTCTTTTCACAAACAGGCTGAAACGAAAGCTCTCTGTGTGTAGTCTAACTGTTTTAACTGTTAACTGTTTGCCACAGGTCTTTACATTTAGACAAAATCTTGTGAATTTTGTTGCTGGCGTAAACAAACTATCCTCAGTAAATCCACATGGGTACTTAATATGCACGTGAATGACATCATCGGACTTTGCATTCTTCATTCTTTCTAAACTTCACTCAGTATTTTGATATTAGGAATTATATGATTTATTTTATTGACACTAGCCCGGGGAAACATCCAGGCCCAGGCACTGAGCTTTGACTAGAAAAAAGGCATGGTACTTTGAAAATACTGCTTTGTTCTAATTGACAACAATATCAGAGAAGGCCAAAATCATCTCTGTGTCTGAAAACACCCTCGGACCCCAGAGGGATCATTATTATATCGGTACTGTACCCAAATGTAAGTACTTGTACTTGATCTTAAAAAAAGTGGTATTGGTACATCCCTAAAACGTTCACCTGGTAGAGCGCCCCCATGTACAGAGGCCCTTTGCTGCATGTCACTCCCCCTCTCTCTCCCCTTCCATGTCTAAGCTGTCCTCTCAAATAATGGCCTAAAAATGCAGCATGCTTTTTCAACAGAAAAGTTTAAACTACTGAAAATGCATTAGCACATTTATCCCTTCTCCCTCACTGAGCATTTTAGAATATATGAATATGATAATATGGAGGTGCCTCGAACCGTATTCCATCCTCCACCACTGCTGATTTCAAAACTATAACTAGCCAACGCAGCTTGTCAGCTTGTCAGCTTGTCAGCTTGTCAGTCAACGGTTAATGATCGGTTATTTAATTTTATTGTGCTTTCTTTTGGAAGGCTGGCTGCCAAAAATCGCCACTTACTTACTAGCTTACTAGCTAATTAATTAGCCTGAGGTAAACGATAACTATCAGTAAACAGAAGTGACGTGGTGGCTGGCGTCTGGTGTGTGTGCCAGTGTTTGTGTGTGTGTGTGTTGGCCGCCCCCCAAAGCTCCGACCTGCAGACAGCATATGAACAGAAAAAAGTAGCTGCACCTTCGCCAAAATGAAAACTGAAAAACAGAACTATTTTAGTACAAACATTTACTCGCCATGTGACAGATACATAGATATAATTTAGTAATTATATATTATTTAATATATAGTGTTTAATAAATAATTGTTAAATGTAGTACAGAGTCTGTAGTCTATTGCACAAACAGAAAATGCACAAACTAACTAAGACTATAACTCTTTCTAAGAAAACGTTTCACAAGTCATCAAATTCATTAACGCAGATTAACAGGTACAAATCTAAAATGTTTTATTAAAATATTTTCATACTGTCTGTGATCGCTGATAGGTCATTCAGACAAAACATCAACAGCACCAGCTGGAGACTCAGAAGGCGGTAAGAGAGACGGTGGAGCATTTGAGGAAGTAATTTACTAAATCAAGTTGATGAAAGGCTTGATCCACCACTTGCAGATGCAGGAGGCGTTATGCCACATATTGTATACTGAAAATGAATAATAACACATATTGAAAGACTAATAATAATAATAATAAAAAAATTGCATTAGTAACACAATAGTTCTAAAATGAACGGATCAATATCTAAACAAATTACTTATTCACTAAAACATCTTAGTTCTGTAAATTAACCATAGCTTCCCAAAAGTAAAATGCTAATTCATGAATGAGGTGTGAAATAATGACTTGCATGTGGAAACACCATTTTTAATATAATACTGATACAAAGACCCACACTGTTCTAACTTGCTAATGTCTTCTTAGAAAGTCTTGTGAGCTCACTGGGTTTCTGGTAACAAGGTTTGGAAATATTTATTTGCTGCTTGTCATTGTGTTTGCTTTTGATGTCATCACTGTGCTTTGTAATGTGTGTTTATCATAAACTTTTTAACCAGATCAGACTTATCTGATTGTTGAACCGCGCACTATATTAGTTGTTCGAATGTGCACCACATTTATTTAAAAACAAATATAATTTATAGTTGTAGTTTAAGTTATGATTATACTTCGTAATTCCTCACTTTTTACAGTGGTAGAATTCACACACTTCAAAGTATATAGTGTCATTAGCCTTTTTCTTTATGGAAAGCACAACTATGAACATATATATATATATATATAAGAAAACATTGATATTGATGAACGATTTACGGTACCTACTTCATCTCAACAAGCACATTAATGAGTAGAGATTAGAATTATATGTGTAGGTAATTAATTTTTTTATTTTTTATTTTATCAAGCACACATATAGTGCTAAACTGAAAGCTGCTGCACATAAATTTGCAAAGTGAAGAGTAATATTGGTGTATGTTTCCCAGAGCCTCAAATTACCTGTGGACTCTCTGATGTTTATGCTCTTCGTGGAAATCCGGCTAAATTAGTGGTGAAGATGAGCATGGACTGCGACGGTACCTGGTTCAAAGATGGAGAGCAGGTAAGGACCATGAATTAACATACATATTACATACTTACAATATGGCCATTTTACAAATTGGAAATTCTCATTTAGAGCCAATTGTGAGTAAAGAAAGGGTAAGAAAAGGATTCATTCCTATATTTTCAGCATTAGAAATGACGTGATGAATAGCGTGATAGCAAATAGTCTTGTGTATTTGGATGGGATTTCTTTTTTTTTAACATAACACAAACGGTTTAACGTTCTCCCTTTCACATTTGCTAGTTAACCTCGGGTGCTAGAATCCCCATAACCAAAAATGGAACCTCTCACAAGCTGACTATTCAAAGCTGCGGAGATGACGACTCTGGGCTTTATCGTTTTGTATCGGGGGATAATAGTACACAAGGAAAGATCACTGTTGGAGGTAAAATTGGCTCCCCTCTTTGTAGAACATACTGCATGTCAAGTGTCTCTTTATTTTATGCATTAAACTGAATTACACTTTGTGTTTCATAGGCGTACCTGAATTTGACCCAGACGATCTTCACAAGTTCTCCAAACCTGTGATTGTAAGAGTGGGCCAGAACGCCGCTTTTAAGATGCCCTTTCCTCCTCAGGAGTCTTTGGTGGTCAGTTGGTTCAAGGACGGCACTGAGATCAAAGACGGCGGAGGAGTTAAAATCGTGAGGGAGCCCGGTCACAGCCGGCTGCTGCTCAGAGACTGCCTGCGGACAGACACAGGGGAAATAAAGATCCAACTCAAAAACCCATTTGGAGTTGTGGAGGCCACATCTAAGCTTATAGTGCTTGGTACGAAAAATGAGATGAACTTTCTAGAATAAGTTTACCCCTACATTCACAGCCACGTTCAAACATAAAAGCAACTTTCACCTTACTAAGCATCACATTTATATTACATTTGTAACTGAACACGTTTTTGAAACAGATCGGCCAGGTCCACCGGAGGGTCCAGTGGAGACTGTTGAAACCACCTCATCTATAATTGAGATTAAATGGAACCCTCCCAACGATGACGGCGGCTCCGCTGTCACCAACTATATTATAGAACGGCAGCAGGTAGGACAGAGTCTGTGGACTAAACTTGGGGATGTCTCGGCTGACAAGACCTCCTTCAGAGACAGGAATGTGACTCATGGAAAGAAATACAACTACCGCATCTACGCAGAAAACCCTGAGGGCCTCAGCGACACCCTGGAGACAGCTGATAGCATTATGGCTGGCATAATGAGTGAGTGTAGAAAAAAGAAGTCTCATTTAGCATTCCTCAGCAAATCCCATGTTAACTTCCCTCGGGTTGTGATAAATGAAAATGCCTCTGGATAGTTTTGTGATTGCTTCAAATTGTTTATCACCGGAACCATTTAGTCACTGTAGAAAGTCCGCCTTTTATCATTGCTGTAATAATTGCTCTATCTCCAACAGGAATAGTTGGCAACATCCTGCAGTGATACCTTGATTTATTCCATGTCTTTACAGTAATTGCTTCTCAATTATTAATAATGAGATTACTTGATTAATTGTCATTATGCTTTTATCAATAACTTTGCTTGTCATTGCTTAGTACTCTCGGGTCCACCTGGTGCACCCACATTGGTGAGTGCCTCTAAGACCTGCATCAAGCTGACCTGGACCCCCCCAGAGGACGACAGAGGAGTACCGATCATTGGTTACCAAGTGGAGAAACGAAAGAAAGACACAAATCAGTGGATTGCCCTGAATGCAGTGAATGAACCTATTGAGGGTTTGTCAAAAACACACACACACACACACACACACACACACACACACACACACACACACACACACACACACACAAACATTATTGTTCTGATGTAAGGTAATTTGCTTCATTGTATTATTATTATTTTTTACAATGTAATGCATATTATTTTCAGATGTGAACTATGCAGTTAAAGATGTCACTGAGGGAGCAGAGTATGAGTTCAGGGTTTCAGCAATCAATGAGTCAGGATCAGGAGACCCAAGCCCTCCCTCTGAAATGGTGTGTGCAAAGAATCCCAACAGTAAGTAGTTTACTTCCTTTGTGGTGCATATTAATTATTGATTTGTTTTGTTATCCAGAGCAATGTTTGTTCCCTGTCTGCATTTCATGTTGTATGTGTTTTCTTCAAGTGAGACCTTGTTTTAAAGACCCAGAGGACTTCATTGTTGTCAGAGCAGGAAATTCTGTACGTGTCAAAATTTGCTATGAGGTATGAATAAGCCTAACATCTGGTATGTATATTGAGCCCTTCTTCCATGGTGTGATTCCTAAATCTTTTCAAGTCAGTTCTTCCCCCCACCTTTCCAGCCATGTCATATTCTTGAGTGATGAGCTTACTACGGTGTGACATGACTGCATAGGACTCACACTTTATCACATTTATATATATATATATATCTCCAGGCTGAACCTCCACCTCAGATCACTTGGCTGAAGGATGATGAGCCAATATCCCCATGGGTTAATGTCATCAACACAGAGGGAATGTCTCAGCTTGTTATTCCCTCATCAAAGCGCTCAGACTCTGCCATTTACACTATCAAAGCCAAAAACTCTGTGGGTGAAGCCTCTTTTGACATTGAGGTTAGAGTCACAGGTAAGGCCAAATTATGAAAGCGCAGAAAAGTTGTGATATTTTTGTACTGAAACTACTCTTGCCAATTATGTTGTGCTGATATTACCTGCATGTTAGTTTAACAATCCTAGGGTCTTTAAATGAAAAAGGAATTTGTCAGAATTGGGGAATTAATTTAATTGCTTGCATTGTGTTCCTCTGGCCAGAGAAGAAAATCATTAATATAGACACTCAACAACATTATTTGGCTAATATTTAGCCAAGTAAACACCAATGACACACACAGACACACACACACACACAGACACACACACACAGACACACACACACACACACGTATTGGCAACCGAATGTCAAACCCTAATTAACAGTGAACAACTTCTAAATGGAATGAGAAACATAATTCTTACTGTGTAACATGCAGTAATAAGATACGATTAACGTACTGTATAACAGCTGTCAAATGCAAATGTAATCCTGACAAAAACCCATAGAGAAATGAAATGCCTCTCGAGTGTGGTAAGATTATAGAAGGTTTCAAAGCAGCTACATTACAGAAATGTATGCTCCCAAAAAAAAGGTTGTCAATTATTTTTTTTCCTCTCCTAGTAACATAGTCTGCATCTTATCATATTTGTCGCTAGATGAACCCAAGACTCCAGGGCCAGTGGAGATTGAGCAAACAGTCCACGGCAAAGTGGTGATATCATGGGCTCCTTCTCCGGACCAGGAGCTCGACGACCGCCTGTACTATGTGGTGTCTCAACACGACTCCAACACCAGAGTGTGGAAGACTGTAGCGGACCGCCTCTTCACTAACACATACACAGCCAACAACATCCTTCCTGGGAGACAGTACCTTTTCCAGATCTACGCCAAGAATGATATGGGCCTCTCAGATCCATCTCAGTCACCTACATGGGGCATCAACAATAACAGAGGTGGGGGATTATCGTTTTCCCAGTTCAGTTATATTTTTGATTATGCTATTACAGTAAACCAAACCTAAATAAATAAATACATAAATAAAGATGCCTATGAAATACATCGTGAAATAAATAAAGATATATAAAAATATATATATATAAACGTAAATATAAATATATAAATGAGGCAATATAGTTAAATAAATATAAATTAATAGGTTTTTATTTTAAAAAGTGTTTCTCAAATGAATGAGTCCACAGGGAAATGTCATTACAAATATTGAAGGGATACATTGCCATGAATTTTGTAGAGATATTGATCGTCAAGTTGAGTCTTCTGGGCCCCAGAAGATTAACCCTTTTCCTGCAAGTCTAGGTTTTCAATTATCCAGTGAAATATCACCACATCTACCATACTATATAGATTGGGGGAACATTTAGTACAGACATTAATGGTTCCTAGACATTATCCTGATGACTTTGGTCGTAAACACATTTTATTCTTGCACCATCATCAGGTCAAAATTAGTTTTTGTCCAATAGTTTGACTAAATACCTTAAAAAAATACTGACATTCCCATCAGCCTCAGCTTTACTTTTGACTTGTGACTACGTGACCATGATGAAAACGTTATACCTGCTTAACATACGCACGTTGGTATAGTCACTGTATACATATTGCTAGGTTAACATTAGTCTTGTTTTACATCTTTTTCTCCAAACTCCAAACTCCAAAGTGCAATTACAATAATGTATCTTTGACATCTAAAATTTGATAGGATTATCATGTGATTTAAATGATTTCAATCCTTTTTCTCTTTGATTTTTCCCATTAAGTTCCAATATCTTCACATGGAGTTAATTCATCAGATATCTGCTTTGAGAGGCCTCCATCCATCTTGGTCCCTCTGAAAGTCCACACGCCGCCTAAAGGTTACCAACTCTACATGACATGTGCTGTCCGAGGATGCCCTACGCCCACTGTATCCTGGTACCTGAATGACATCTGCATCAACTCAGACAACAACTATTATATCACCAACTCATTTGGTGTGTGCTCCATGTTCATTCTTAGAGTCCGATCAATAGACAGTGGTGACTATAAAGTTGTTGCAGTCAACCCTCTGGGAAAGGCAGAGTGTTCTACTAAACTTATTGTTAGAGGTAAGGTTTAACTTGGAGTATGAAGACTGTCAGAATAACCCGTTTTGGTTTATGTGTTTACTGATTATTTTTCTCCCCACTTTTTCTCCACAGACTGAAACGGCATGGAGGCTTTACGCAGCTTTTCCTCTTACTGAGATATTCTGAACAATAAGGAGGTGGAATGTTTTGTTTTACTGCATAGACTGCATTGAAATGTAAAGTGCTGGTAAAATCATCTACAATGGTCTAAATACTAACTAATTTAATTTATTTGAAATGTGACTGATTTCCAATTGTTACCCTGTCATCAGAAATAACAATTTAGCATGAGTGAAGTGAAAAACCAGAGCACAAAGACATTTGTCAAACTTACTATTCTAGCAACTGCAATAAATTGACAAATTGATAATTGTTTGTAGCGTTTTTCTTGGTCTTGTTTTGTCACTGAATTATGCTTTCATCAGTAACTTTGCAAATATTCTTCACTAACTTCACTGACAGAAACATAATCAGCCTTTCTTAAAGCAAAAGATGTTTCCAGCATCTGTGTCCAATAGCAAATGGCTCAAACATCTGAGCCCACAACACTTATGCTCATCACAGTACCACATTAAGCCTATATGAACCGAGTGCACATTTTCATATTTCCATATCCACCGGAACTCCCTAGTGCACATGTGTCAAACTCAAGGCCGGCGGGCCAAATCCGGCCCCTTGCAGATTTATATCTATTTATCTATCTATTTGGGTTCACAATACATTTTGGCCCGCCTAGTTGTGCGCCAAACCAAAAACACAGGAAAGTGTTTTTTAAAATGCAATTATGTGTCATTCAAAGCAAAATATGGCAGATTTGCAGACTCTGAGACTCAGAAATTTCCCCCAGAAGCAGCCGAGAGTTTTCATATTCAGGCTGTGAAACAAGTTGTTGTTAAAAAAATCATTGCTTTGCTTGATTTGCTAAATTCTATGATGGCTAAGGAACTCTTTTGATGACTTTTGTAGGGCTTCATGTCAACAAAAATGCAACAAAAAGCGTACAAAAATGTCGGGAAAAAGCAACAAATTTACAAAAAGGTGACACATGTCTGAGAAAGCCACAAAGAAGTCTGGCCCTTGGTGTAATTCTCTTTTTCCAGTGTGGCCCTTATTGAAATGAGTTTGACACCCTAGTGAATTGCCATTACAAGATCTTTAGCTGCAAAACTTAAAATAGTCCTTTTTATATCTACAGACAAATAACCATTAAAGGAAAAGCTTTCAGGGAGACAACTAGGTTTAACTGCTTGTATGCATGACTGAAAAGAAACATACTTACTGTACATGCAATCACATTGCGTACTATATTCTACAAGGCCATTCTGACAAGGCCAAAACGAATTAAGTCCATACATCTATAAAAACATCTATAAAAACATAAGATTGCTGCTGGATATAACATTTAGAGTAATCATATACAGCCAGGATGCCTATTTTATCTAATGACATTATACTTACTGATGAGAGTGAAATATTGCAGCATTTTTTTAATGTACTTGCTTAATATAGAGAGTGCTTACCTCATTTCCTCTGTCAGGTCAGAGTTGACATTTGTGTTTATTCTCCCCTCGTGTCATTTTCATGCAGTTATGTCACAGTGTCTTTTACGAGGTCAGGGTGACTATTTAAACTGTCTGGATAAGACATGCTTGTTTGACCTCGGACAATGTAAACCCAAAAATCTCAGCGCGACGAGTCCATCACACCGTCACACCATGAGCAACCATCTTTTTATAATGCTACCACAGGTCCAGTGTGACTCACTGAATACCACAGGTATGCTGTGAGAATTTCCGTTGATACTTTTGGAGGCTAATTGGAACAGCCAATTCATTCATATCAACCTAAGATTATTTTACCAAATAAAATGTCTCATGTTAATGTTTATTGGCCAATGAAATCCATAGCGCAGTGGTACTATTACTAGAGACCTTGTGAAGCTGCCAGTCAGAAGCTTTTGGTTAGATGCATGTTTTTCACTGTACATGGCTATTGTGGATATATGAATCATAAAGCCTCAACCACCAACAAGTAAGTCATATTAATCAATAATTTGTCAAAGTTTAAATGTGACAGAATGCGAATCTTGTTATAATTATATAATGCACCTGGTGTTTTCATATTGTCATTAATGGTGGAAAACTGTTGACTGAGATCTGTCCAATACCAGATTGAATGAACAGTCATAATGTATTTCCAGTGCGAACTGCAAAGTGATCGCTTTCATTGGGATGGGTAAGACGAACCTCCACCCTTTACCACTGCTGTAATATGGGTTTTTAGCAACTACATTTCACCCATGTATGGATTTCTATGCGCACCAAACTTTTATCACCGAACAAAAAGGGGTGTCTCCTTGGAAAAACTGGACAGTCAAAAGAGTTCAAGCTGAACACATAGCCGATTCTAGACGGTGAAGAACTAAAAGTAAGTCAGATTTATTTTTTTGGAAAACCTGTGTCAATATTTTTTATCGAAATAATTTGCTGAGCAAAACAACAGCAGCATTTTACATGGTGTGATTGAAACCCTTGTGCAGGGCGGTTTCAGTCAACGAAGAGAGGTACAAAGAGGTACAAGTCAGGGCATATGTACGATTATTTGAATAAGGGACAACAAAAAGGCATAACTTGTTGAGAGAGGCCAATATTAGGACTGACAAACAGTAAACAGAGTATCTGTATTGAACTGAATACTTTCTTCTGTTCTATAAATGTTTAATACTGGGGGTTTGTTAAGACAAATAGTACTATAAGTGATTAGGTAGGTTTATAAATGTAATCATTTTCTGTACATCATATTATAAAGTTAAGTACTAGGAAATATTTATCATTGATAAGCATTTGTTTATAGGCTGTCAAAACATTTGACTCTGCTGCTGCAAAGACTACTTATCCTGACAAAAAGAAAAGATCAAATAACCATTTTTAAATACTTGCTATGACCTGTTGTTAGTGGCTGGTATGTTAGCATAGCCTCACTAACCTAGGCCAAAACAACAAGAGCTTCCAGAATATACTGTACTGTTCGTTCTTGGTATCTACAAAAGCAAACCCTAAAACTTTTTTTTGCCATATTTCAAGAATTAATGCAATGAAATCTGCAGAATTTTTTATACCTTGTAAAACAAGAAAAAATAATGGACCTCTTGAGATTATCCTGTAATACTGATAGTAAAGATCTCAACTGTATGCCATATTTCAGTAAAGAATATGACCTTACCAAATTGCTCCCCATGAATAACTACTGTACTGAGCAGACTATAATCAGTTGGAGTGCCACATTAAAGCCTATACTGTATGTATATATATATATATATATATATATATATATATATATATATATATATATATATATATATATATATATATATATATATTATTTATTTACTGGCTCATAGACGATCAAGGTCGGATATCCTTTTTGACGTTTTTCAGTATTTCTCTTATGGTCCTTGAAATTAAAGGGCCATGTGAAAAGCCTTTTGGCTATCTTGATATAAAGCCAACTTAGTTCTAATTAAAATCCTCTCGTCATTGAAGATGCTAAAAGAAAAATTTAAAATACCATACACTAAGTGTGTTGGTCAATGCCATCCACTGGTACGTGACCTAAAGTTCTTGTGGGCGACAGTCAAAGTAGTCATCTCAAGTTTACTGCCTATATGCTGAGGACTTGGTTAAAACAAATTCCTGTTTCTCATATTAACTGTGCAGAGGTTTTGTTTTTTTGAAATTAGTAGTACAGTAAAGTTAGTAATTTTCCACCTTCCAAATGAAAAAATAAATTATCCATTTGATTGCTCAGGACAAGCAGTTTGAGTTTAAAGTTTATTTTCAGTCTTTTGCTTGTACAAAACAAGTGTACAAAACAATGAATAATGTTTAAGAGTTAGGGGCATAAAACAGATTTACAGATATGTGCGATGGCTTAACAGTTTGTTTCAAAGACGTTCTGCTCCTTTCTATGTTTGGATCCTGAGCAGTTAAACTTCTGGCACAGCAACTTGACTCCACGGGCAGTTGGGCAGAGTCAGCCTCTAGGTGGGATTTCACATTCTCCATTTACTGTGTCCCAGCATGTCTCCAAGTGTCTGCATGAGTCACACAGGCGTCAAGGCATCCCCCACTTTGACAGGCTGATGTCAAACGATAACATAAATGACACAGGAGGAGAACCTCCAAGGAATGGTTCCTCAACCTTTTCGGGCCACGGCCCCATTTTTAGATCCGCCGTGTTCCCATGACTGTAGCAGTTACAGAATGGTCAAGTTAAATCATGTGACTTTGAGCATTCTTAGGACGATGGACGGAGCTCCAAATTAAGTATATAAATGTTACTAAATTAGAGCTGAAACAAGTAAATTAAAGATGCAGTAGGTAAGACTTTTTGTCATATTTGCTGAAACTGACCCTATGTTCGAGTAGAACTAAATGAAGCAGGTCATTTAAAAAAGAAATCTCTCTGGCACCACCTACAGCCTGTAATGCGATTTGCAAAAGTCCACAGCTCCTTGTTCAGATGCACCAATCAGGGCCGGGGGGGAGGGGGTGTCTAATTGTGTGTCAATCACTGCTCAAGCACACGCATTTCATAGTGTCCTCCCCTCCCCCATCCCCGCGCACGAGCGGCAGATAGGTTTCCTCCCCTTCCCCCCTCCTCACACGCGCTCTATTGTGCACAGCTCTCCCTTGTGGGGGGAGACGCTTAGGAGACCGTTTGGGACTGAGAAGTTGTCGATGTTCACATTTTTTGGCTAAGTCCTGGATCTTCCCAAGCCTACCTACAGCATCTTTAATTATTAAGACATAACCTTTTTTTGGCAATTATTTCATAATCAATTAATCACCTAAGTCATTTTCTAAGTAAAAATGCATACATTTCACCAGCCTCTAAAATGTTTTTTTTTTATTCTGTTTAATTCAAGTTGTTTTGTCTTATCTCATTATGGTACTAACTTTTCAGTTTCCCTGTTTTACCCTCGTTGTTTTACTGTAAGCACTATAACGAGATAACGTGCTATTTAAACCAAGTTTATAGTAAAAAGAATATCTATAATAAAGCAATCCTCCACAATTCCTTCATCAAATCTCTTTAACTTTCATTTAACAGTTATTTTGTACATTTTGTGTTGATTATAAATCTTAAATATCTTGCAGGAACTTTTTTACCATTGAAATATATTCTATGCATAACTGCAAATAAACAAAATCTAGTTGGTTTTCCCATACTGCCCTCCTTATGTTTTTGTTCAATTTGAGTAAAAAAGTCATACAACACATTAATTAAACAGTTCACCATTTAGCACAACATAATGTCTTAAAGTTAGTAACATCATGTGAAAGATCTAACATTTAAAAGTATTTGATTGACAACTACACAGCGGAAAAACACATTAATCTAGAAAACCACAAATTCAAAAAAGTACTTGTCTTGAAAAGTGTATAATATAAAGTTCAGTTGAGTCATATCAACAAACTCTTCTCAATTACAAATCAATGTCAGCCTTATGAATGCTTGGAACGCTATGCTTGATTCTGAATACTGACAAATATAATAAATACTGATGTAGCTACATCAATTTTGACAGTTTGTTCTTTGTGTTTCAGCCAAAAAACTCAAAACTCAAAACTCTGAGCTGGCAAACAATCGACCAACGCTGCAATGACTTCTAAAACAAACCAGGACCCAAAAGCCTTTGGTAAGTTGGCAATGTGAGGGACTTTTTAGTGTGTGTTCTGTTTTAAAATATTGAATGGTTGTTAATAGACTACCATGCTGTATTATTAAGTTATAATTTAGAAACATTTAGCATAAATTATACCAAACAAATTTCTGTAACAGAAAATACTTGAGATATGACTGCAGAAGAGAAAGAAAGAAGTCAATTTTACGTAGGACTATATAATACCACAAATAACAAATTTGCCTCAAGGGGCTTTACCATCTTTATGACACCCTCTGTGACCTTTGACACTCACTTTAGATCAGGAAAAGTTCCCCCAAAACTTATGCCGCGTTCTATTTACCTCGCAACTTGTTATTTACGAGGTCAAAGTTGGAAACACGCCCCCTGACCTCGTAGTTACGAGCTCGGAACGCGTACAACCTCGCAGTACCCCGAGTTCAAAATCCAACATAGCTGCCCCCTGTATCAACAGTTTTGAAAGCTGCAGTAACATAAAGTTATAAGCACTTCGGTCTCATTTGTGTCTCACTAAATCAGTCATTCACACAGGCATGTCCAACTTCTATCTGTGGAAATGTTGTTACGCTGTTTGCATGCACAAAAAACGGCGTAATGTGTTATCAACTGGTTGCTAACAATAGCTAACCGGGCTAGAGCTAATGAACAATGAAAATCCGGCTTTTTAATAGAACGCATTCAACTCGGGTATGACGTCATTCCCAGTTGCGGCTTCCGAGTTCCGAGGTAAATAGAACGCAGCATTAAACTGAGAAAAAATTGAAGAAATATTAGGCTTAGGGGTGCCAGACAGGTCTCTCTCCTGGCATTTAAGATGGTCATTGTCATGTTTTGTTTCGTTTGTAATTTCCCTTTTTTATGTTTAAATCAAAAGCTCCAAAAAGGATCTAAACCAATTAAAAGGTACAACGTACGCATCATATGACCATACTCATACTTTGTATTGCGATTTTCATTTATTACGATTCTAGAAGTATTGGGATTTGATTGTATTGAGTATTGCGATTTTCTTTTCCTTCTTTACCGGAAGTAAAAGTGGAATAATACACCTCTAGACACATTTATCATGAGACATTTCTAAAAACTAAGTGTTTTCTAAAAAAGGATGCACATCACATGTCAGTCAGGCAGTCTGACATTTTTTTTTATGTGTAAAGAAGTACATAACATGGATTTTCTGCTTTTGGTCGGTTTTGCTGGAAACAGATATGATGGAGTCGCCGTCGGCGGTACAGTATTAATGGAAAATATTTAGGTGCGGCATCCCTTTAAAAACCAATTTCTAGCTGGTGTTTTGATTAAATAAATCGGAATGTGATTTAAGATTTGGTATGGTATCTACATATCCTAGTGAACACTGGCACGGTTTAGAAACATAATAAATCATAAGACTACAATAGTTCCATATCGCTTAAGAATGTATTTTACTGCAATAATTGTGGGACACATTCAATTTTGCACATGGTAATTACTTGTTTGGCCTATCTGTATTATGCAGCAGTAAATTCATGTCAAAGGTTCAAGCCCCAAGATGAATGAAGCCGCTATGAGTCATAACGAGGTGTGATGCTGGTGCAGAAAAAGGATTAACAGACAGTGGATGAACTTTCTGTTGTGTGCTGAGTCATGCTATAGCTAAAATCCTAGAGAGAAATAAGGCTGACAAAAAGTGTCACCCATCTCTCTTTAGCTGTTTCCAACACTACAGGAGGAAATTCTTAAGGGTTCCAAAGGTGATAGTGCTGTTGACATTGACTATGTTTGCCCTAATTCCGAAAAAGACGATATTCCGACTAAGCTGTTTACATAGCTATTGAAAGTGAGTATTCCACTAATATTCCTCTAGGCTTGGGTGGCCTAGCGGTATAGGCTCTGTTCTTGATGTCAGGGGCCACAGGTTTGATTCCAACCTGCGGTCCTTTCCTGGATTTGTGGTGGTGATGGCTAGAGTTGGGTATCGTTTGGGTTTTTTCCGATACCGGTGCTAAACTGATACTTTTAAAACGCTGCCGGTGCCTGAACTGAACTTTTTAATCAAGTTAAAAAAAGAAGAACAAAAAGAAGGGCACTAAACAACAGTCAGCGACATTAAAGAACGGCTTGTTTATTGCTCAGGCCATATGGTCAAAATTAAAGATTTAATAATAAAATAATAATATAATATATTATTACTATAAAAGTATAATATAACTTATAACTAACTTCTTTCACCAGTAAATTGCTGTTGAACGACAAAAACAACCACCTAATGGGAAAAGGGTATTTTATAATAACTTTGAATGCACCACAAGGCTACCTGTTTTAAGTGAACGCACCGTCTGTGTTGTTTAATTCCGACAACGGCAGCTGTTGCGCTGCAGAGCATACTGTAACGTCCCGCTGATGGAATCCTCTACATGAAATACAGTCACACTTTACACTGTTTAACGTTAGCTCTCAGCATTTTAACCGTGTTTAATCCAGCTGATAGCTAACGTTACCTGCTGTCGAGTGTAGTGTAAAGTCAGGCACCAAAATGAGGCACCAAATTTTCGTTCTTATTTGGTCTCCGCGTTTTGGTACCCAACCCTAGTTACGGTGCAGTGGATATGACACATGCCTTTGGTGTAGAAGATCTGGGTTTGATTCCCACTGCGATACATCAACCAATGTCTCCCTGAGCAAGACACTTAACCTCTAGTTGCAGAGGCGTGCAACCTCTGATATATAATATCAGCGTCAGCTAAATGACATGTAATGTAATATTCCCGTTTACATGTATCCGTGCAAAACAGGATTTTTTTCAAAGTTTACCAGCGGTGGAGGACTTTTTGGACCGTGCGAACACAGAGTCCCTCTTTCATTACTTCAAACAGCTTCTTGAAAAGGCTGATGTAGGGATGTGTGCACAATCCAAAAACCTGTTGATATCCAAGTCTTTAATAATGTTTAAAAGTAGCTGTGTTTCTCCTTCTTATCATGACTGCAGCCCTGCAAACTGTTGGCTGGTTGATTTGTGTACAGCAACCATAGCGACGCACAGAGCTGACCATAAGGCTGCGGTAAAAACCCAGATTGAGATACATATTCCGTATGCGCTGTATACATGTCCAAACAATGCCTCTAAAACACAAATAATACCGGAATATCTCACGTCTTAATATATTCGGAAAAAGGCCGTATTCGGAATATCCAACCGGAATATGCTGTTTACATGACCTGTATCAAATTCGGAATATTTTCACATTCGGAATAATAGTGGAATATTGGTGTGCATGTAAACGTACTGATTGAGGCACCTCCACTTCATCATCATTCATTTACATAAAATGTACTTATTTATTTTATAATAGAAGAATATTAGTTTTAAATGAATCCATGACAAATTACCACCATTTTAACTGAGATGTTTTTGCAATCTATATGTTTGCCTTTAGGCACAAATAGTTTAATCCAAAATACATCCTAATCAGAACAGTTCAAAAAATTAGAGTTTTTGCCAAGTGTCAGCTGCAATGGTTGACAAAGAGAAAGTAAATACTGACCTCTTGTGGAATTCTAGCATAACTGCAACCAAAAGTAAAAGTGTGTAATGCCCATTTAAAGTCACCATGACTGTTTACTATGGTGCTTTTTTCACAAATCTTGGATTTAATTGTTATTAAATATAATATAACAGTTTTTAAAACTTAAAGCTTCGGAGGTTTAAATAATGCTATCACTTTTGAGATATAGGGCAAGAAAAACTGCAGCTCAAAACATATTTGTAAGCATAGCCAATCCCATGGTTTTGCTCAGGCATATTTTAACAATGTGAATAATGAATATTCCCAAACTAACATTTTTTTGTTCTGTTTCTTTTGCCTATGTTTGCTTAAGAACCTCACACAGCAGAGTCTTATTGGTATGTTCTGGTCTTAACAGTGGCTATCAAGAAAAGGTCCAGAGTTCCCGGGGTAATGATCACTCAGTATGTTGAGGAAATGCCTGCAGGAAAGACAACACCTGACTTCACTCGGAAACCAATGTCTGTGACTGCTCAAGAGGGTAAATAACAAAACCCACAAAGTAGAACTTTGGTAAAAACAACATAATGAAACACTATCTACAACTGCATCACTAGCTGCATTTACGTGGACCCTAATATTCCAATAATAATCAGAACAATGGCCCAATCAGAATAAAAATGCCTCATGTAACCCCCTCAAATGGAAGAGACTGGCCAGATCCAGCCTGATTGGTAGGATTTTTTTAAATCAGGTTGAGAGGGGTGTTGTAAATGTAATGTCTCATAATGCATTCAATAGGAAAATATTAGTGCCTTATATCCATGTAAACGCTTAATTCAATTGTTTCTCTCTGGTTGGAATAAATGTATTCTTTCTGCATGTTTGCCCCATGTGGGGGGGGTAACATTAGGTGACGTTGCTTCAGGAGGGACAGAAACATGGCGGTAACAGAACTGCTCTGTTTCTGATACAACTTTTTAGTTAGAGACATAAAAAAAATAATAAAAAAAACACAACAAATTGTTCAAAATTCTTTTGAAAAAATTATGAAAATGAAAGCCGGAATCCACCAAACCAACTCAATTTTCTTCTTTCCGGCATATTAGACACTTCACTGCGGCTGGAACCACTTTGCGCTATTCAAAACAAGTTAAATTCAGATGAAATGCTTTGGGGCAACACACATCTTATCGGATCACTTTATTTAGTGTCCATGTAAAGAGTTGATTTGAAATTTCTAATCAGAATGATGATTTGAAAAAATATTGACCATGTAACGGCAGCTACTGTTGTATGGCTCTCGGTATTTTGATTTTTCAGGTAAAAAAGGATTTTTCAAAGCTATGGTTAGTGGAGAGCCCGCACCAACTGTAACATGGGGGCGTAATAAGGGCGAGGTTGATGACCCACAAATATACAAGTCCAGATACGATGAAAGAGCTCAAGAGCACATCCTTGAGGTGAGAAAACAGTATGCAAATAAAAATGCTTAACATCTCGTATAAAACAACAAATATATCTTATAACAATGTATCACCATCCACTCTCCTGTACTTCCATACTTCCTGATTTGTATTAAATATGTCATTTCCAGACAATTATTTAAAAGTACACTAAAGTGAAGTGCTTTGATTTGCTCTTAATCAAAGTACTTCACAGTACTTGATTAATTAAGAAAGCTCAGAAACTAATATCTAGCAACTAAAGATGCAATCTAACTACGAAAAAATTGCTTTATCAGATACTCAAGATAAAACCAGATCAAGCTGACACCTACAAATGCATCGCCACCAATGAGTATGGAATGGCTGTCTGCACTGCAGCTCTTAAGGTTATTGAAGGTAAAAGACAAATTATTACTATGCCATATGTTCATTGCAAATAAATCAAATTAAAGTATAATATACTGGAGCTTTGACTATTCACTAATGATTTCTTGTTTGTATTTTTTTTCTCTTCCAGTTGGCTTGAAGAAGAAAGCCCAGGCAGGTATGAAACTAGAATTAGAAGTAGCTTAAGTTTTCTCTTTCTATCATTCATCAATCCACACATTTCTTTTATAGAATTACAGAGAGTTCCTGATTGGGTTTTTTCTTCTTGAAATTGGACCTCATAAAAAATACCAATAATGTGTGTTGAACATGGTAATAAAATACTGAGATCTATGCTGTAATTAAACAAATATGCAGAGCAAGACCCTATGGATTTAAAGATAAACAAATTATTTCATCCAGTGTCTTTTGTTTATTTTTACATTTGAAGGATTTGATAAAACCATTTTCAACAAATATGTTTGTGAATCATCATTTCCCTTTAAAAAGAACAATCTCCTTTATCTCTTTTTTTTCAATTCACGGTACATCTCATTTTCTTTTAGCAAATGCAAATGAAGCACCACAAGATTTCAGAAGAATGCTTAAGAAAACGTAAGTTTATCAGAGTCAAATTATTATTTTTTGTATGCACTGCTACTGTATTTTTTTTTAAATATGTACTGCTGTAGAACCCCAAAATACATGTAACTCTGTTCTTCTCTTTTCAGTGTTGTTGTCCCCAGAAAAAAAAAACTGCCACCAAAAACAGAAGGAGAAATTGATCCTAAGCTCTTGGAACTGCTTATCAATGCACCAAAGAAGGACTATGAAAAAATCTGTGCAGACTTTGGTGTTTTTGACTTTCGCTGGTTGCTGAAGAGACTCAACCAGTTGAAAAAGGAAAGGGCAGATGAGCAGGCAAAGGTACTGTACTGTTTGCAGTTTGTAACAACTGCACATGAATTCTGTATCATGTATTTTGAAGTTTGCAAAATGCTGGTGAGGTTTAAAATAAGGTCGAAAATTAAAGTGCATTTTGAGCTGTGAGAGTTTATATAATTTGCTTATAGTGTTTTAAAGTGGGAATAGAAAACCTGGTGCTGACTTCACAGAGTAACTCAACACCAGTCTGTAAAGTAATGTTCCACGGTCTGGTTGAAAGTTTAAAGCCTGTTTCACCTCTGGGTGTAGTCAGAAGTGTGCACTTGTAATCACACCAAGTAGTGATTATACAAGCCTTCCGTGATCGTGCACAGCGCACCCCCCCCCCTTCAAAAGAGGTAATTATCTGCAATCAAGTTATTGCGCGCAAAATTTTGCCGGATGACAATCTTCTGAACATAGAGAAATACAGAGAGAGAGAGTTGTGTGGAGCTGATAGTCTTAATTAGCTTTGTAGCAACTCATTTGGCAATGGCTTGAATGTAACGGACGTTCAATAATATCAAAAAGTTACGCACTAAAGCTTTAATATACTCTTTAAAAGCATATCTCTGATGAAAAGGGATTTTTAAAGGATTTTTTCCAAGTTTTGAAATGATTAGTTTTGCCCGAGGCTAAACCAGCCTTAACATCCACTGTTCAAGGCCCACTTTAGTTAAAATTGTGGCTTCAGCAATGAAATTCAGAGCAATATTTACAGATACATGCATAGGAATTTTTTGTTTTGTTTTGTAGGTTGTAGAGCAACTGGAAAATGTGAAACAAATAGAAGTAAAACCCAATGGGAGAGCTGAATTTAGCCTCGACATGAAACTACAGGATCCCAACAGTGCCATTAACCTATACAAGGTGAGTTAATATGTATTTAAAAATAAACTATTTAAAACCAATCACTGCTTTAATAGAAAAGAAATCAAACAATCTAATCAGTTTCTCTAAAAAGGATGGGGAATCTGTTCCTTATGGTGATGATGAAAATTCAAAGCATAGCCTTAAGAAAACCGGGACAAAGTATGTTTTCAGCATCAAAGATCCTCAGCCAGAAGATGCTGGATTTTACCAGCTTGATGTTGAAGACGCAAATGTCCTCGCAACTGACTTCCAAGGTAAAGTGCAATTATTGCTACTGTAATAAAACAAGATGATTGTACTGGCATTTGGTGAGACAACTCAAGGCACGTTTAGGAATGAGGAGTCACTCAATTAATCCACCAGTAAATTTCAAATCCACCCTTCCTCCCTCCTCAGTGCCTGATGTGGATTTCATAGCCAAGATTAAGGACGTGAAGGCCTTTGAAAGTGAGGACGCCATCTTTCAGTGCGTCTTATCAACACCTCTCAACAGAATTACCTGGTCAAAAGAGGATTCTTCACTTGAACATGGGGACAAATATGAGATCACTGTCTCAGAGGACAAGCTAATTCACACATTGAGAGTTAAAGACTGTAAAATAGCAGATGATGGGGCATATTATGCCATTGCTGGAATAACAACCAGCAGTGCCTCTCTCAAAGTGGAAGGTAGGATATCTCTTTTTATATACAATACAATACAATACATAATAAAAAGTAATCTTGATAGTGTGACAGCCATCTTTGTTTATTTAAAAAATGTTTCAACAAAAGTAGAAGATTAATTTTCCCTACTTTAATGTGTTCACGGTAATTCAGCGGATCCAAATGGTAAAGGCCGCAAGGGCACCCAAACTGGGAATCAAGATGACCTGATTAAACTAGCATTGGAACAGCAGGCCAAGCTACAAAAACAGAAAGACAACTTGGAGGCAGCCAGACGAGCACAGTCTGAAAAGGACGCTGCAAATGCGGGAGATGGAAGAGATGGTTCTGGTGATGGGACTGGTGGCAAGACTGGTGGCAAGACTGAAGGCAAGACTGATGGAGACGAGGGTGATGGAGACGGCACGAATAAGAACCTCCTGACAGATGGAGATGATGGAGATGATGGAAATAAAGGAGATGATGCAGAGGATAAGAAAAATAAGCGAGTACGAACTGGCCCTTTGGTTCCTGACACAGTTATAGGTAAAATCCTTGCATTGTGTGAAGAATAATGCTCTGGTGATTGCTATCCTTCATTTGCTTATGCCGTAAAATAGAAAACTGCATCGTCTCTACCTTTGTTTGCTCTGCAGTCTCTACTATTAATTTATGGACTTGCACACTAAAATAGTCAATTATAATAGAATAGTAAATATAACAGAGGTTACGTATCGCCAAATACAATGCACACATTTTCATAATTAAATTTTTTTTACTTGGTTCTTACTGTTGCAGATTGTGGTGTTCAGTTTGTCAGTGGGCTCTCAGATACTGTTGCTAATGTTGGTGAACGGGCAGAGCTGTCTTGCAAACTAAGCAGTGAGACCTCTGATGGACGTTGGTATAAAGATGGGAAGCTGGTAAGTCAACTATTTTGGAAGAATTATGAGTATAGGATTACTGCCATGCATCTTTCTGTTTCCTAGCTTGCAAAACCGTAATGATCCATCATAGCCAAAAATATATAGTGCATTGCATACCTCAATTTATGAAAATGTTTGTCTGATGAATATATTTCTATCTGACAAGCTAACCAATGAGGATGGTGTAACAATTATCAAAGATGGAGCCTGTCACAGGTTGATAATTGATTGCTGTAAAAAAGATGATGCAGCTGTGTACCGCTTTGAAGCTGAAGGCCGTAAATCAGAAGCAACACTTCATATTCAAGGTCAGAATAAAAATGAGTAAGAAGGTTTAGTATCAATTGATACATTTTCCCATGGGTTAAAACGGTTCAGGTTTTTCACAAAAACTTTTTTCTCTAACATTGAAGATCCACCAAAAATTGACGCTGATGCACTAGGAAAATTCACAAAGCCAATCATTATAAAGGCAGGTGAAAATGCCGAATGGAAGCTGCCATTCTCCGGTGGGGCACCGATGAATATACAGTGGTACAAGGATGATGACGAGCTTTTGCCCGCTCTCAATGTGAAGATTGAAACATCAGCTACTGAAAGCAAACTACGCCTTGTTAAGTGTCAAAGGAAAGACGGTGGAGAGGTCAAAATAAAGATAAAAAATGAATTTGGTACAACTGAGGCAATTTCCAAACTTATTGTATTGGGTGAGTTGACAATTAGAGACTTAAAGTTTGCCATTGTTCTGTATGTAAAAAGGAGATCAATGCTTTTTGCTGTTAGTATGACTTATTTTCATTTCCTCAACAGACAAACCCACACCACCACAAGGACCTGTGGACATATTAGAAAGTGCAGTAACATCTGTTGAGTTCAAATGGAAACCACCAAAAGACGATGGTGGATGCCCGGTCACAAACTATATCATAGACCGCCAACAAATTGGGCGCAATAAATGGTCAAATCTCGGTGAGATCCCTGGCAGCAACCCAAGTTACAAAGATTCAGATGTGAACCCTGGAAGGAGATACTGCTACAGGATCAGAGCCAAGAACTCAGAAGGCATCAGTGACTACCTGCAGTCAGAGGACATACCAGCTGGTGTATTACGTAAGTCTTTAGTTGGAGCCATTTTTGCTGTTGTCTGATGAAAACCTCTTAAATTCTAGGGAAGCAGGTAAAATATTATTTTAAGAAGATGCAATATTTCAGGATTTCATCATTCTTTCTAGATACACAAACATTTGCATATGGCCTTTGAGTATTTAAAGGCATACTATGTAACTTTTCCCTTACATAGTATGCCTTTAAAAGAGGAGGATTATTATTATTATTATTATTATTATTATTGTAGGATGTCATTTTTGATACTTCCACTAAGAGTTGCCAGGAATCAGCAATGTTCAAATCCTAACACCTCGGTGCTTTAATCAGATCTACCTGGCCTGATGACCAACTTTCCACAATGTACAACAGTAAACATTTTGCATTAATTTGAGGAAAACATAACATCATCCAACTCCTTCAGTTGAGGTGATAAAAGTCTTGACTTTGAGAACACACAGTGAGGTGCAGACCATTGTGTGTCCATCAAATTTAATAAACTATCTTCTCCAGTACATCATGCTTTATTCGCCAAACACTTTATAGCTCTCTTGCTGGTTTCAGCTATCTATCAAATTGAGTAATTTGGTTAATAAAGCATGGAATACTGGAGTTGTGCAGCATGTTTTAATTTTGGAAGTAACAAAAAAAAAAATAGAGCAGCATAACATAATATCACAGAATAGTTAACATGTCATGTTTCCCCCACAGGTTATCCTGGATCCCCAACAGCACCAAAAGTGGTCAGTGCCTTTAAAGACTGCATCAATCTGACATGGTGTCCTCCATGTGACACTGGAGGAACCAAAATAGTGGGATACAATTTAGAAAAGAACAAGAAAGGCACAAATTACTGGAGCCTTGTAAACCAAGGAGGGCCTATTACAGGTATCCGAATACTATGGCAAGCTGCAGGAAATTACCAAATAAAGTGTGAAACTCAATGCCTGCTATGCATCTGCCCACATAAATGAGCATTCCTAGTCATATGATAACCATTTCTTGCTTTTCCACAGATACAAAGTTTGCAGTGGAAGATGTTATTGAAGGGGCAGCATATGAATTTAGGGTGTCTGCTATCAACCTATCTGGTGCTGGACATCCTAGTCTTCCATGTGACACAGTAATCGCAAGAGATCCCATGAGTAAGCCCGTCACACTGAATTCTTACATTCTACTACAGTTGTCTTCACTGAAGATTATTCAACTCATGCTGACATCCTGTTGGACAAAATGCTGTTTCTAGCTCTTTGGTAATTATAAAAACACTGCAACATTGAGCCAATAACCTCTAATTACTGTAATTTCAGAACCCCCAGGCAAAGTCACAGACCTAAAGTTAACATCCTCCAATTACACCACATTTTCACTGGCTTGGACAAAACCTAAAGAAATTAAAGGAGTAGAGGATGAAGCCCAAGGCTACTACGTAGAGATCAGACCAATAGAAAACCTTGAATGGACCCGTTGTAATGCCATCCCAATTCCTCTAACATCCTACAACGTGCACGGCTTAAAGGCAATGGCCACCTACTGGGTGAGAGTAATTGCCACTAATTATGGAGGTGATGGAGAACCTCAAGGCTTTGACAATTACATCATTGCCATGCCTCCTCCTGGTAAGATTTGAAATTTAAATCAAGAACCTGTTTCTATATAATGTCCTGATCAAGTTTTATTTAGTATCTGCATGAATAGCAAATAATCTAAGTTGTTCTTCCATAATACATGTGCACAGTGCACCCTTTGCCTATTAAAACCCTATGCCTGTCAAAGGTACGCCATAGCTCTGAACCAAGAAAATATAGGCTAGCCTGCATAACAGCTTTCCTTTTTTTCTTTTTTCTATAGTGTAGTTACACTATATATTTTTTTCATATCCGTGGATATTGCAGGTAAAGGGTAAAACTGTTTTGACAAGACAGGACAGCCCAGCAAAATACTGAAGCAAAATACAGGTTGGGCTTTCAACCAACCGTAGCAATTTAAAGGCATGGCACAACAATAAAACACCACTGCAATAAAGGTTTTGTTGTTTTTAACCAAAAGAGTTTCATGCATGTGGATATGTACGTATTGAAACTGCTTGTTTTGGTTTCTTGGTTTATTTGGTCACCTTGTGGTTGTGTATCATTTGCAACACTGAAATAGGTTCCAATAACAGATTGCAATGTGGTATTTTTAACAGCTGGTGTACCTATACGTCTACAGAAATAGAAAATATTCAAGAATTCAAACAAAGGCTTTTTATTTCTTAATAATCTATCAGTAGACATTATTTTAAAAAATCAGAGACTAAAAATATTATTTTAAGCAGAATGAAAAACTTCCAGTTTACATAATTATATAATTACAAAAATCTAAACATTGTATTTTAAATTTCCCCCTCACAGTAAAGCCAAACTTTAAAGACCGCAAAATGAAGACCTTTGTGGTGGTTAGATCTGGTAACACAGTCCGTCTGAACATCAACTTTGAGGTATTGTGCCAGAAGTTCTCCTCCTAATGGGTTCATCGAGAATGTATTTTATTTAATTTACAAATTAATGTGATATCTTTCTTACTGTCTACAGGCCTCCCCAGTGCCACAAATCTCTTGGCTAAAAGATGGTATTCCAGTGGCCAAACACGTAACTATTACCAACTCTGATAAAGGCTCTCAACTGTTAATCCCGACATCTGAGCGGTCCGACAGTGGCATCTACACCATTATGGTCAAGAACATTGTTGGCCAGGCCAGCATCAATGTTGAAATCAGAGTTACAGGTGAATCTCAGTGTGCATGGCCATGAAGTACTACGGTTCATGGCTTGATATATAAAAACATATCACAAACACAGTGAGGTTACAGAGACTGAATGTATACTCTTTTATGGCCGCATTAGAACTATTATTATTATTATTAGAACACTTGACCCAATAAATCCCAGTTGGATTTATGGAATGCAAGTGTTAAACTGCAAAGAGAAACTGAGCTATATGCAGATACTGTATATGGTACCGTTTGTTGCATAGACAGATACACTTTTGCAACTCAGACCTCTGTATCTCTGTGCCTCTAAATCTGGTTGTAGATGATCCCAAGCCTCCAGGTCCAGTGGAGCTGGAACAGAACACCCCAGGAACAGTGACTCTGTCCTGGACTCCCTCTCCAGATGAGAAGAGGGATGACAGACTACACTACATGGTATCCAAGCGGGACTCTTTCAAACATACTTGGAGGACAGTGGCAGACAACCTCTTCAACAATAAGTTCACCATTATCAATATTTTGCCCGGACGGGAGTATAACTTTAGGGTATTTGCTAAAAATGACATTGGTCCTTCACCACCTTCTGAATCGCCTATGTTTGGAACCAAAAAGGAAAAAGGTTTGTGCCTGTGGGTTGATCACAAAGTCATCTGAATCAATTCTCACTTTCCTGTACACAACACTAAAACTTGGTTCGTATGCTGAAGTACATGTTTATTTACCAGCAAAAGATGCCTCACCACTTATATTCTGAAATTTAAAACCACTTCTCACCAAACCAGATCTCAGAACAGTTTAACTCTAGTTACCCCTTAGGTTTAGGTAAACCCAGCCCAATCTGCCGGCAATTCTTGTTTACATTCAACATGGCGGCCACCGAAGCGCAGCAACCCGTTGATGCCGTTGTCGCTGCTACGTCACCCGGATCATTGGTCTGATTGGTTGAAGGACTATCCAATTGCGTACAGAGTCATTTGAACTATGCCTGTTGATCACGCCTCTTGTGCAGTAGAACATACAGAGCAGACTCCCCAGACTAATGTTCAATCTTAAAAGATTGAGCTTGGTGTGGTGATAACCAGACTACCTTAGGTTAATACAAGGGTTGGGTATCATTTTGTTTTTTTCCTGACAGTGGTGCTAAAACAATACTTTTAAAACGGTGCAAGTGTCTAAATGGCGCCTGAACTGATACTTAAAAAAAAAAAAAAAAAAAAAAAAAAGACACATGGCAAGGACACTGGTACAAGCGTAAAACTGAACTATTATAATGCTGTTAAACCCTAACTTTAAGCATTTCTTTGTGTTTCAGGAAAGTTCAAAGTAAACATGCCAGAGACAAAATCCTTTGATTTTCAGTCACCTCCATCATTTATCGTTCCCCTGAAGAGGCGCACAGCTCCACAAGGTTACGAGTGCTACATAAGCTGCGCAGTAAAGGGTGATCCAGCTCCACGTGTGACATGGTACCACAACAACATCAGCCTGAACACAAACACCAACTACCACATCACCAATGTATGTGGAGTCTGCTCCTTGCTCATACTAAGAGTGGGACCCACATATGATGGGGAATACAAAGTCGTCATTGAGAATAAACTTGGGACATCCGAATCCTCAATGACACTGAATGTCAGAGGTATTACCACTTGTATAAGGTTTAAGAATATCACATTTTTCCATAAAAGAGACATATTTTAGTGTACACTACAGTATGTAAATAAAACACACACTGACAGTATCAATATGTTTCTTACAGAGTGAAGAGCTGCAGCTGGACAGAAGCTGAACCAACAGATTTCCTACTGTGTTTTAAATTAAGTACCCTACATTTGTGTGACAAATCCTATTCATTTTGAGTTACTTAATTTCCCGCTAGTGTGATGCACCACTATATAAACACTTAACTTTAGAAAGCTCCAGAAAACATGAATTGGATATTTCATCATCCTGCTTCTATTTACTGAAGATGAGGTCAAATACACTGCAAAATGGCACACATTGTATGTTTTCTATTGTTTGAGTTCCACTATGCCCATTGATTTAATTTAAATTACATAAAACATTTGTCTCATTTGTTTCAAAGTTATAATGATTTAACACTGACGAATAATTGACCACTAGCAGCCCTATTTGGCAATGTGTTGCTTTATCTCATGCATAAGTATACTACACATATGTAACACATAAAGCGGTTTTAGCAGCTTAATGTTAGACTAGATAGAGTACAGGGCTTTGTAAATTCAAGTAAAGTCTTATATGATTAGACAGACTGCACGGTTTCATCTTGATGTCCGATGTTCTGTTCTCCACTTGGCTATGTAAGTTATTTCACCAATTAAATAAAAGACTAACTTTGAAAGGTGCAGATTGAAAATTAACGCATACCCTGTTATGTAAAAAATATACGTTGGCAAATAAATGAGGTCAGCAGCCAAGTTGCTAAAATGAGCCTACTTCACAATAAACTCTCATCACTATAACACATGGGCTACATCACACATACCACTTGACCATGTTTGATTTTGCATCGACTCTCCACGCTGTGTGACGGAAAGCAACATATGACCGTCAATAATTATCTATAATTATGTTGCAATTCTTTGAATGACCCTCGCTGTCTACCAACGCTACGGTTGCACTTTCTTTATCTAGCCTGCTACTCGGCTCGATTACCACTGGTACTGGCCGGGTACCAAAGAGGAGAATTTCGTGCTAACCGCAAAGAGAGTCTGCATGTATGTGGTGGCACATTGCCAAAGTAGATCAGCACTGTGAAGTGTAAATTTACCAAAAAGTGGTGCTTTCAAAGATAAGGGGTTAAGGAGAGATCAGCTTTTTATGACAGCAACATCAATACAATAAGTGGCAGCATTTACCGCAGGTACTCGACAAATACTGCCTTGCATGGAAGCAGGATTCTTGTGATATTACAAGATAATGCAGCTTCAAGTAATAGCCCAGACACACCAACCAGACGGCCGACTGTCGACAGAAAAACCAGTCGGAATGATGAGTCGGGTCCCCGAGGTCCAAAAAACTGCCTCGGAACACACTGAGGCGACACCGACTTGAGAAACGTAATATGTCTCCATAGCAGCAGGCGGCGCTACTTTGTATTGTTGCCCAAGAAATGAAAACCGGCAGCTGATAGGACGAACGAGTCACATGGGTTTGTTTTCTCCGGAATTTCAAAGCCAGACTGTCATGGCGGCTTGTTCAGAATACGATCTCATGTTGTACTAAAATAGAAATAGGCCATGCAGTTCCTGAATCCGTCTTCATTTCAGCTCGACAAAGGTCAGATTAAAAGATTTTCGTCAGATTTTGAGAGACTCTAGTCACGCTCATCCCGCTCGCCATTTCCGGGTGAGTTCGACTGCCCTGTCTCCGACTGAACATGTCAGGTCGGCCAAGATGAAGGCCGACAGCTCCCCAGACGGACGACGGCACGAAACACACTGAACAGACTTGAGTCACCGACCTCGCCAGACTGTCCAACGGCCAATTATCGGCTTGGTGTGTCTCGGGCTTAATGTGTTTGTGTCCAAAACACCATGGTTCTGACCAATTTGCGCTTTGTGGGGAGCTACTGGCAGCTACGGCCTTGGTTTAGTTGTGTGTGATGACACTTTATGTGAAGGAAAACACAAATTTCAGGAGGCAGGTTACAATTCAAAATATACATATATATTGGAATATAAAACAGTAAGAGGGCTTTAACATCAGGGAACTGGGCTCGGATCAGAGAGCATTTGACCACAAAGTCTAGTTTGTTTGATAAGTGTGTGAACACGATCCATGGAGCATTCAGGTCCAGTCAAGCCACCCTTTACCAGCGCCAGCCAAAAAAAAATACAGCTGGGTGGCACCAAAAAATTCTCTATGCAGGAGAAACCCTGCAATTGTTTTGTTGGTGGCCACAAACTTGTTTAAAAATGACTGCTAAACTTGAGTAAATTTGTAAGTGAGTTTCAATTTCAGCTCCATGGAGGTGGTGGGCATGATTAGTGCAACCAGGAGTGGGAAAGTAAAGTAAATAAACTTCAATGCTTCACATACGTAGTTTTGAGGTAACATTACTTGGAATTTGCTTGAGTGTCTTGGTGCATCTAATGGAGTGTTTTGCCATAGGATCATTTCTATGGTTTTTACACTGTGGTCTTATATTTTAATGCTGGATATGTGCAATCTTTCCACCACTGCAGTTAGGCTACATAACATGCTGTCACGCCCCCCACCCAAGCAGTCGCTGTGAATGGTATGGGAACATGAGTAGCTAGGTCAAAGAGTAGCTAGCAGAATAGACTACGTGATACCTTTTCAAATCCAGACTAGAAGCCACACTTTGCTGAATCCATTTCACTGAAGACACGTAACTGTTAGCTCTTCCAAGTCCGTCCAGTCCTCCTCTCCTCCTGCCATATGGCCAAGCGCAAGTCAAAGAAACCACAAAAAGAAAATACATCAATTTCGTCAGAGTCACCAGTATCACAGTCCAGGAGAAGGAGAAACTCCTATACTTCTCCAGCTTTGTTGTTCATTATTACCTTCTCAGTCAGGGTATCTATAATGTTTTTTTGTACAACAGCAGCACAGTCTCAACCACCTGAGTCTTTTACAACAACGCAAAAGAGAATCACAAACCTGCAGCAGGTGATAAAGATGGCGGACGCACAATTAAGTTAGCTAACTTTTACAGGTGTTTTTTTGCTTCTTCTGCTGCGCCGGTCATTGTGAAATACTTTTACAGATTTAGTTTGAACTTAATTTCGGCGTTGCATGGAAGAGGGTGGGTGGTTATCTATCACAGTATAATAACATGGCTGTGCAACGGCTGCGTTGCGTTTAATTTCGCTTGGGAGCGCTGTGGAACAGAGTGGTCAATGCGAGATGTTTAGCTAGCTAAAGAGAACGTAGATACCGGATATTGTTAATTGCCGTCAAAGTAAACGAATTACGTTTGCCATTTTTTTAACAAATGAGTTTATATGATCCAATGAGCAAATTGTTGTATGAAAGTATGCGTATGAAATAACTGTCATACGGTATGACACAATTCTTTCAGTCACAACTTTTTATTATTATTATTCTTTTATTATTATTTTTTTTATTTGTTTATTTCAGTCACTTGTAGTGTGTGCCATTTAGAGGCTAAATTAGAGGATAGTATGAAGGAAAATGTTGGTCAGTGGTTTTATTTTGAAGACTGTCTTACAACCTTGTCTTTTCAAAATAAAATGTCTTACTAAGGCATTTAAAAATGACACCTGTTGTGTTTGTATTTTTGGCACTACTTGACCGAGCAACTTCAGGGTCACGTTTCAGTGACATCGACAGCCCAGTTATTTTGTGAAATGTTAATAATGTTAATGATGTTGTACATCATTATCAGTAGGCTACTATCTGCTAGCTGCTCTGTCATGTCATGTCATCTGTCATGTCATGTATAATTTTGTATCACAATATTAATATAGTACATTTTTTGGATAATCAATTGGGAAACAGTTTGAAATGTCTGTGTTTGGTTAGTGCAAAAGTCCTGCAGTGATTTGTAACACTATCCACAATGGCCTAATACACCCAGAGATATTCATAGGACCACGGTATAAATTAAAATTTCGCTAACAAATTTATATTGTCTCATGGGAGACTGTATATTGTCATGCACAGCCCTAGCCTACTTGGTACAATATCACAGCTCAGTCTGACATAAATCAATGACAAGAATAGATGTAAATTGTTTAAACTGAAAACCACCATGGCTAAATCATTTCTCTCACTCACTAGACTGATAAATGTTTGGGTGTGGAGGAGAAGATCTTTGCGCTGGAGAAAGGCTGAGGTTGCAGAGGAGTTCAGCTCCACTACAGCACAGCTAGAAGATGTTGAGGAAAAGGATGAGCAGCAGGATGAAGATGAAGCAGAGGATGAGGAGGACAAGGACGAGGCAATGCAGGAAGAAAAGCCAGTGGAACAGGAAGTAGCGGGGGGGAGGGAGAAAAAAATGAAAGAAGAGGAAGAAGAAATTACACCAGAAGAGCAAAAAGACGAGAAAAATACAGAACAGAGTGAAGAGCAGGAGGTTGCTGGGTTGACGGCAGAAGAGGAGGTCACAGAAGAGACTGTAGACGGTCACATTTTGGCCGAGTTTTTGGAAGAGGAGTTCTCTGAAGATGTGGGAAAACGGAGAGACTAGAGGAAGAGTCAGCTGACTTAAATAGTGAGGTCTTCACGGACGAAAATGAGGACAGGTAGTGTCACTTGAAATGCTCCAGTAAATAATTAGTTCACAAGACTGTGTCTTATTGAGATTAATAGGGACCTTTTTACAGAATTTTGTAGAACTTTGATAAATGAATAATTCTTTTGACGTTTTCCTTCTTTTCAACATACATATGGTCTTAATAAAAATTGCTTAAATTGTATTAATTTAAGTCTTGACAACAGGTATTGATATATGATTGCTGTTGTTAGTTCAATATGAAATATATAGTTTAGTCAGCAGAAACATGGGAAGGGTTAAAAGTAAACAATAAAAGTCACATAAAGAGCAACAGGTTACCGAAAGTAAAGGGTTGATGAAAATTACATTTCAATCAGGAGAGACTTTGTTGCAGATATGCAAAGATGTATTGTACATATGCATAATATGAAATGTAATAGAGTCTTTGGAGATTAGACTCCATCATTATAAAATAATTTTTTTAAGTGGTAGAGAAGCCAAGACATTTTCCCCCGATGGAGCCTAGACACTGGTGATGATGGAGAAGGAAACCTGAAGACCAAACAAAGGAGCGGTCTGCCGGAAGGGGACTCAGGATGCCGTGGTTGACGATGACCAGAGGTGGAAGGGGAGGAGGAAGGTTGCACGTTTGCCTGAAAAGACAGCTGACAGCAACGGGAAAAAAAGACATTTAAAGCAGGATGTCATGCTGTGATTGGATCATGAATTTTGTGGCCAATTCTGGTTGGTTTACTGAAAAGTGAACGCCTCTAAACAGTTGAATAGTTTTAGGAAGAGAGAGCGGTGATTAGAAGTCTTCCTGAAAGAATTTGCGCTGAGCTTCATTGGTTATGTAAAGTAATTTTAACAAACTTCCTATCACTCTGTTGTAGACTTGGCATATCACAAAAAACTGAATTTATTTATTTATTTTTTATTAAATGAACTATATTTTATTAAATTACACATGACAAGATGAGAGTATGAAATGTCAATAGTTTTTTGCAATATGAAAGAGAACATGAATGTGACTGTACTCGCCCCTCTCCCTGAAGTTATTTATGGTACAAGTGTACATTGTGAGTACATATGATTCCATTGGTACATACTGTTCTCTTGTCATGAAGCTCTTTTGTGAAAAGGTTAAAGTTCTATGTTCTTCCAGCAGGTGGTGCCTGGTCACTACTATAATGATGAAGACTAACCAACAAATGTGAAAGAGGAACCAAAAACTGTTCTTTCTAAAGAGGAGATCTGATCATGATTTTTATCTTGGTTGTAAGATTACTAAAAGGGGAAATCCAACAACTAGCTACTGTACATCTGGCTTCATACAATAGCCTTCTCATGTTGTGTAGACTACAGTTACCCTTGATTGTGAAGAAACAACCATGTGTCTTTCATTTGAAATCACTCTTGGGTTGCCATGAGGTAGCATTTTAAAGACTTAAACACTTACGTAAGTGTGGTAACTCTGCCCAGACACCAGTTGACAGCTGATGGTCTTTTTTTTAATTTGTATTAAAAGGGAGTAATTTCATTACTTTCTCAGGACAAAACATCAAAATGGGGGGCATGATAGCCAGGTGGAAACAAGCTGATACATGGTATACTCAATGGAGAACAGTTATCAGATGTTGTAAAGCAAAACCTAATGGGAGGTTTAACATTTGAATGTTAAATGCATAATGTTCTTAATCTTAATGACATGCTTAAACAGTGTTTAGCTCAAAATAAGGGCAAGAATAGAAATTTGTGAAATGATTTGTCTTATTTAATTAGATTACAGCAGGCGCAGGGCAAGGCTGGCACTACCAGCCTACTCTGACTCAGGGTGGAATTGATTAAAGAGACATAAAACAATGCACGTGATGTGTATCACCACTTGGACCACTAACACTTGTCAACCTGCCAACATCCAGATCGTTTAAGATGTATTTTAACTCTTATCGAATATGTTGTGTGAAACCTGTGTACTTGCTATATCAAATGTATTTGTCACATTGCATAAACATTTACAACATGAGTCCCTTAGGATTCTCTTTTTAGGAGAATAAATTTCAATCAAATGAACTGTGCTAACATAATGAACGCAACTATGTCACGGAACATACTCCAAAGGTATGTAAACTCATCGTAACTGTCAACACATGCAGCCTCAGCTTGATTAAATTAGAACAGGTCTAACTCTAAGCACAGTATATTTGTGCATCTGACCAACCTTTTGTTTTTTTATACACTCTTATCTGATGTACCTTCTACCAGATGTTTTAAATTGAGGAGTTACCATGTGTTAACATGTGTTAACATGTGTAACAGATGTGTAATGTAACATAGTACATTTACATTAGTACTGTACATAAGTACTACACTATACTTACAGATAAAAAGTATTAATACAAAATATAATCAAACTAATAAATGATTATGTATTATTATAGATTACTGTAAGCTACCCAGCATTATATAAAGTAGTTAAAAACTTTACCAGCTGCAACATCAAAGTGATGCTTACACAATGCATCATGCATATAATAAAAAATATACATGAGTACTTTTACTTTTGGTACCTTAAGTAAACTTTGATGCGGTACTTTAACATTTTAACAACAATCAAGGTCTTTTACTTTAGGTCTACTTGTATTTAAGTAAAATATTTACTTCTTTCTCCGGTTGTTTCTCCTTTGAAAAAAAAAATTTATAAATAAAATCAGTTATATTTTATGCAAAGGGAAGTACAGTGAAAATGATAAGCACCCTTTCCTAAATACAGTACCAAAATGAAATATTCATGAAAAGGAAATACTAACTATGTAAGCAAATTTCACGTTTAGGATTCTAAACACTAAGACTAATGATGCTTTTCATATTCCATTTTTTGGCTGAATGACCCAGAGTCTCTGGAGAACCCGTGTGAACAATACTGCTGTCAGATCCTTGTGTCTACACATACACACTACAGCCCGCCTACTCCCCAGTCCCACCACTTCCTCCACAGCTCTCACATTTGTGCAGTTCTTTCACGCTCATCACATATTCAATGTCTCACCATCACATGAAGATCACATTTGCTCACTAACTAAGGAAACAGCCACATAACTTCATATCAGTGGATTATAAGTAGGTTTCTCTCTTTGCTGCTTTTTTGTTTAAGAAGAACTTTTATTTAAAAAAAAACAAAAAAAACCCACTTTGGACCACATTAGAGCTGCATGCGGAGGCCAGCAACTCAGGAGCGATGTCATCTCTACTTTCTCACAATGATCAGCCACGCATCAGAAAGTCGCTCTCTGACTCCTCTCCAATTTCATCTACCACCAAGAGCCTGAGGGTAAGGCCACATTGTTTTTAAGCTTTTCAGTGTCTGTTTAGTTAGAGGAAATGCCATGGTTGACACAATGCAAACACTAACATCAAAGCTTAGACATTGTCAAATAAATGTCTGCAACAAGCCACAGAGGTATTCCTGTGTGTGTGCGCGCGCGTGTGTACACACACACACACACACACATTGGCAGATAATTTTGGTAGCCTACATGATCAATGGAAAATTATGTGTCGCCATAAATTACCTCTTACTACCTCATTTGAAAGAAAGTCCTTTTTTGGAAAACACTGTTTACACATGACAGCTGTTGGAATGCAACTAAAGATTGTATCTAATGTCCTCTAATCCACTTTACACTGTCTATGGCACTATCTCTTTCACCACAATATAAAGAACGTATTGCAATACGTTCTTTATATTGTGGGGCAATAAAGAAACTGTATACAAGTGGAATTTCTCAAGAGATGATGTACTCAAGTGTTTCTGTAAAGCTATGACATCATTGTAAGCATTTATTTATATACTTTAATTGACAATTAATCATATACAAACAATTACAGATGGTGTCATTTCCATTTACCAATTCTATCAGTGAATTATTTATCAAAGCATGCTGATTTGAAGGACGCTAATCTTTGTACAACTTTAAACTTTAGAAACATTTTAATGGATTATAAAACAGTTTTTTTTTTGGGGGGATAGATTTGGGAATTTGCCTGTGTCCCTATTAGTGTTCAATTGTGGTTACATGGTATGCATCTTGGAACCCTATGCCACCACAGATACTAAAGTTTTTTTTTTTTTTTAAATCTCTTATAACACTAACATGCTTCTAAAAGGTTCATAATAATTCACATTAAGTGGGAAACAAAATTCCACGTTGATGTGAATGAGCATGGAGGAACAAAACTTGCAAGTTGAAACCAGGGAAAAGTTGTAACGATCAGTTAGTCTTATTTGTTTGTGTTAACTAAGAATCCACTTGGGAAAGATTGATGGAGAGACAGAGAGAGACACACAGGAAGAGAGAGAGAGAGAAAGAAAGAAAGCAGTGGGTGAAAGACAGAAAGGATGACAGGGAACAGAGAGGAGGAGGGGTAGAGTGCTTAGGACTGGCTTGTGGGAACTCAGAGGCAGTATTTCTGGATGTTTATCTCTCTGCTAGTCCTACGGGAAGCTCACATTTTCCACTTGGGAATAGCTGGTCAGCAGGCAAGAAGTTCCTCACAGGATCTAGAAAGGCTGGAGGACAGCTTAGTGACAGAGTCGCTCACATACATGGTACACAAAAGCCTATGTTTCCATCAGCATCTGTTTATATGTGCTGTTGCTTAATCTAAACCAGAGCTTTTTCCAAGTCTGCATACTGTATATCATTAATGACCGTTTACCGAGCATATCCAAGTGTCCAGAGAGAGTCTTAAAGGAGCTGACATCAGATTCTGGGGAAGATCCAGAGGTCTTGTAAATGTCTGAGCAGAGGCATATCACTGTGTTTACACACACTGTCTGCAACTTAAAGCCCTGTTACTTCTTTATTGAAATCCACTTGCCATCTCTATGATGTAGTTAGACGTGTAAGTGTTTAAGCAGTGTTCACCAGTCTGATTTTTGCTTTAGTTCATGTGACTGTCAGAATAAGTCTCTATGTCTAAAACAATAGAATACAATGCAAAATGGAACTGCATGTACGGTCTTAAAAAGTTATGTCTGCAGCAATATTCAGTGCAGCAAGATAATTACCTCTTAGTTAATACAAACTGTTTTGATTGATGGATACCATTAGTGTGTATAATAAACTAGAAGAGTAAGTCATATAAGCTTTTCCTATGAATAATATGATGAAAGAGCATTTAAAGATAAAGAGGATGGGTTCAGCATGTTCACAGGGGATATGGAAACACTGATTTATCCCCGCTGTGTACTGTTTTATATCTTAAAGGTCCCATAGCATGCTCATTTCAGGTTCATACTTGTATTTTTGGGTTCTACTAGAAAATGTTTACATGCTTTAATATTCAAAAAACGCCTGTCTCTTTAAGACCCCTCCTTAAAAAAAAAGGTGTATGTAATCATACACTATGACCTTCACAGTCACCAGATGAAAACCAAATGGAACACCTATTGGAGATTTTGCTTCAATGTGTTAGACAGCAATCTCTGCCATCATCCTCAAAAACTCTAAGTAAGAGAATTTATATGGAAGAATAGTGTTCAATCTATGCTAGCAGCTTATGGTGGCTGAACACCATTGTTACTAGCAGTGTGAGTAAAAGCAGTGTTGTATCATGCTACATTTTCTCATCTTTTTAAAAGGGAGTGTGAGTTTTTTTATTGTTTAGCTGGTCTTCTGCTAGAAAATGTCTCACCAAGGAATCCCTATAACCCTTCCAACTTCAGCAGACAATAATGAACACATTGTGAAAGCCACTGCCGGAGCTATTACCTTTTTTGGATGTGTTTAGTTATCTCTGCTTGTCAGTTTACTTAAGGGATCACTTCCTCTCTCCTTCTTTAACTTGGCTTGGTATTTCAGACTGCCATAAAAACCCTTTCTTGGAAAACTGTAAAAAAATAAAATAATAAAAAGTCTTTCATGAGGAATTCCTGGTTAGGTCACTTCAAAGAATCCCTGCGCTTTGCTTTCTAGATCCATTGATAAGGAATGTACTTGCCGATTGTGAAATATTAAAATATGTCCTGTGTGCATTGCAACTGCATGTTTACAATATTATGCAGAGGAAATGGTCAACATGGTACAAAATACAACCTTGTTTGTGGATTTGATTCCACATGGTACCTTATAAATCTCACATCACGACCAAACAGCCTGTCAAACAAATGATGAAGTCAAGCTGTGTGATGTCATTATTTGTGCAGTAATGAGCATCTATTGACGTTAGAGGACAGGTCATGAAGGGGTTTGAATGACTTGTTTAGGCCAACTAAGATTTTAGTTGGGACTAAGTACCTTGGGTAAGATAATCAAGATTATCCTTACAAAAAAAAAACATTAGTGGTTGTTGCTTTTTTTCATTTTGGTCAGATAGCCAGTTCTAAAACATTTCTCCTCTCTTTTAGCACGAGAGACTGTCGAGGTAAGCAAATCTAATTCACACCATCAATACATACAAAAGAAGATTCTATTATTGCCTGAGAGAATCAATCAATCAGTGTCTCTGTGACATTAAACTCTGACAGTAACTGAGAGAAGCTGAGTGTTGAATGGTTAATACCTGTGTTTTCAGATTGAGCTCGTCTGATGTCTCAAACGACACATCAACAAACCACGCTGAGTCCTACTTCTTACGGCGGGAGAACAGACTGTCTGCAAGGAAAAAAGCAGAAGAAGAGACAGCGAACAATGACTATAAAAAGGCAGGTGATGCACTTTGCATGTTGAGAATATTTCAAGTGACTGTTGTGGTGCTAAAGTAACAAAAAGGAACTAAATGTGATCACTTGACAATTAATACATTTGCTTAAAGGTGAAATCAAAGGTTAAAACTACCACACAATAAGGTTGGTAACTATTTCCAGTATACACTTTTTATATAATTGTTTGAAATGGTCTTTACACCCCGACAGCAATAAATAACGTATGGGCTCTGAAAAAGGAGGGAAAAAGATCCGTCATCTGTAGCTGTAATCCCATAAAAACACCCACCAATCACTGTCTAGCGGTCAGTTTGGAAAGAACCAATGAAATGCCTCCTTGCCCCACTGTGCGTACTCTACCCCTCCCCTGTCCTGTACCAGCCTCAGCTCAATGCCAGTCATCGCTGCATTGCTAACAGTAATCATGTTTGTTTTAAACAGTCGGTATGATAATATTAGGTGGCTTACCGTTGAATGAGACATGAAGTAGTAAAATTGCAACGTGACATACACACACACACACACACACACAAACAGTAGAGCGTTAGTTGGTGCACAGAAAAACAAAACTGGCAAAAATGTTGCTAAGTGATAATCCGATAATATAATTGTCTTCCCGTCAACCTTGAAGTTGTTTTTTCTTCCGGGTCAAAATTTCTTTGGGTGCCCCAACATTGGTTTCTTTTTTTTAATGCTTTTAAAAAAATCATGGTAAAATAAACCTAATTTATATGACATTGTACATCATTTTTGAGTAAAAAATAAATAAAAAAAAGTCAAATTAAAGTGAGGATACTGTTTTGAAACCATTAAAAAATATGAAAATGCTATAAAATTAAATTAAACGCCAAAATTCAATTAAAGTAATCAATTTTACCATCAATTTTACGTTGCATGGGTTCCATACAACATCCATCCATATATATTTGGTTGAAAGAAACCCATATTTCTGATATAAAAAAAACTTTGAAAGCGGGTCAATTGACCCGTGGATAACACGAGGTTTAAGTACATTTTCTGGATACATTTTTTTTCTGTTTTATACAACGGTTTTATATCATTGTAAATTTGATATCTTTGGGTTTTCTGACTGGTGGTCGACCAAATAAATCTATTTGATTAGCCTGGTTGCCGGAAGTTCGTCAGGGTTTACCCAGGCTACTATTTGATGGCATTATCTTGAAAATTATGATAGGTATTTTTTTCTATTTTCTGATGCTTTATAGACTAAATGATCAGTTTATAAATCAAAACAAGCAGTCTAAAGCCATGTGAAGCTTCTTGGGCACAGCGGTGCTTTGAGCTAAATGCTAACATCAGCATGTTGACATGCTCTTCCTGATAATGCTTACATACAGATATTTAGCAGATACCATGTTTACCCTGCTCAACATCTTAGTTTAGCCGTTAGCATGCTAACATTTGCTATTTAGCACCAAACAAAGCCAAACACAAAGTATAGCTAAGACCGATGAGAATGTCATTAGTTTTGCAAACAAAGCTACACACCTTTGTGCCAATCCAGTCAGTTAGATGTTGAGATTTCACAGGATGAGTGTAAACTTTGACCTGTTTATTGTAATGAACCTTTTTCACAGCAGACATTTTGACTAGTAGGAAAAGCACAGCTGAGATTGATAACCTCAACGATTGCTCAATTCCATCAAGTTTCCCAGTTAAGCTGTTTCAAGGAGTCAGCATGCACAATACCAGGGCCTCTCCTAAGTGGAATGCAGTCATCACTAATGGTTTTGAATACACCTGTGCTTTTCCTACTATGACCTGTCAACATGTCTGCCGTGAAAAAGGTATATGTTAGGTACAATGTTGTGAAACAACCAAAGTCATTAGGATTCATGATCTGGGCACCATGAAAATACCTGTACCAGATTCCATAGTCGTCAATGGGTTGATAAAAATGTCAACCTCATGCTCAACAACGAAACAAAGTATTAGTTGCATACTAAACAGTTAAAACTACCACACAAACTGTGGCTGTTGATGTCTGTGTGCTGTGAAAACACTCATTTGAAATGCTGACAAGTGCATATTTTATGATGTAGATGTATGAAAAGGCACTGGCTACCAATCAAAGACTCAAGTCCAGGCTGGAAACAAGTAAACAGGAACTGGCCATGATTCAGGACCAGCTGCAGAGAGCACAGGTACGATACACACAGTTAATGTACAGTACCTAATTCGAAGTGTAAAAGAACTGAAGGAAATGGTTGCTGAAGCGGCAGTTTAAAAAGTACCCAAAAGTTTCTGCAATTCAGATTTTTCTTGTCATACAGAAATGTATCCCATATATGCTATGTTCTCATTTTGATATCAGGTAATGTAAGAGAAATGTGACATGAAAGATAGCAGTTATACAAGGAAGCTGCAATGTCATTACTGTCAGATTGCAGGTCTGAATTTTGGAATAATAACAGTGAGCCGCTTTAGAGTTGCTGTGTGCATATTGGATATTTTTATATCAACACTGGGGCTCACTGTTCCGAAAATGTAGCACCCATAATCATACAGTTTCAAGGATTTCTACTATAATCTTTTGATAATAACCTGTCATTGTTGCAGAGGGGAAGAGTGGGAGATTGTGGCTCCAACATGCTTGAGACAGAAAAAAAGGTAACAACTCAGCATTAGACTAAAACCATGTTTTAATTCAAAGTGTTTATCTTGATTTCATATTTTTATTATTTTTATTGAATGTTCTTTTTCGTAGGAAAGTTGGAGTCTAAAAAAGAGGATATCAGATATGGAAGAACAGTTAAAGGTAATTCATAGTTCTATTGTTATTCACCTTAATATGCACTTGATTATTTTCATATTCTGTCTCCTTAAAAAACTATAGTAGTAGTAGTAGTAGTAGTAGTTGTTGTATAATAGATAATAATAATATAGCAAGATCTGTTATCCAGGAGAAAGTTAAGCTTATTTGACATGAGAAAAACAATGAACAATCAAATCCAAACAGTGTAAAGGGTCTGTGGGACTTGGAACCGTGGCGTTAGCAGCTCTGTCTACGGTGGTGACATCATTTGTCACCATTATGCTCTGCTGGCTGTGGAATGTGTGAGCACTTTGACACTGCAGCAACCGAGCCATCAGTATTCATCTGTGGCCTAACATTCACAAATGTCTGCTGTGTTATGCCCAAGAGGATGCAAACAACAACCTCTTGTTATCTGTGAATGAGAGCTAAACAAACATGGGATGCTGGTTTGAAAATAGATATTCACAACAGAGAAGCACTGTTATTGTGTGTATTTAAATGAGCAAGTCTGGTCCATTTGTGTCTGAGTGTCGCTGAATGCAAGTGTAAAAGATGATGTGTGTTTGTGTAATTGTATTTGTTTTATCATAATGAACTGCCCAGAGTTATCCAAATCAGATGACTCTTTTATTGTAAAGCTAATTTCCTTTCTGGATTAGTCAGCAGTGAGAAATGTAAAACAGTTGGACTAGAGCCTATGTATAGCTGTTACAGTGACTCACAGCGTGATGGGATTTTGGACAAGGCCTCAAAATACTAAAGTATGTTTAAAGGAGTAAAGCTGCCCATATAAATATTTTGTGTTATGCTATCGAGCTTTCAAAAATCAACTCAAATAATAAATAAATTAAAAATAAGACCATAAAAGGCTGAGCCGTCTTTACGTTGTCTGGTGTTTCCCTATCACACAAGAAGTACACAACAGGAGGTTGTCTGTTTCAGTCACATTATCACTAGTCTATATCGACAATACTTCATTAAGGGGATAGTTCCAGTGCCCGAAGTTCCGCTCATTTTCTGCCAGATGTCCGCTACCTTCTGCTTTCTTTGTGTTGGCATTCTAAACTCCGGTGGATTTATGAGGACTATGGTTAACTGCTCCTCAGATCTCTGCAGGGCAAATCCAGACAGCTAGCTAGACTATCTGTCCAATCTGAGTTTTCTCTTGCACGACTAAAACAAATTTTGAATGTGCACTTCCACCAAAACAAGTTCCTTCCCGAGGCTATTTTGCAGAGGCACCGTTGCTAAAAATGCTAATAAACCAGAGCACGTTTTTGTCCTATCCAGGAATGTTGTGTGAATTAGCCAGACCTTCCTCCGCAGCGCTGTGGAAAGCGAAACTACATTCGCCTGGGTAGAGCGTGCAGGAGACCGGACATAACAATTACACCGCGGTTACAAACCGAGTCTTTTGCCGGTCCTTGATTTTGTCTGATGATTTTGATCCTTACAGACAGAAGCTCCGTTGTCTCTCCAGTTAGACATTTTCCTTGGCGTCTTTGTGTAACTCATCCGTTATCTTCACTGATTCAGACATTTGCATTCTCACATAACAGCTCCACCGGGTAATGACTAGATAAGTGCAATGACCAGTTTAACGTATACTCATACATTTCTAATGATATCTTATGAAAAGTTAGGCAAAATATTATTTGTGTATTATCCTAAGAATGTCCAGCAACACGAGCGATCAGAGCGCCTGCGCAACCCTTGCAGCGCAAAGCCTGTATAGGCAACAACGCTTGTTTAGGTAGTGTGTTTGTTACATAACTACCGCACATGATGTTAGTCAAGTAAGTTACGGTAAGGTAAAATAATGTAAAATAAGTCAACAATGGCTTTTTGTTTCCTGTGTTTGTTTGACCCATCCATCTACCCCAACGTGGTCCCCACATCCTAACCCTCCGGGTTTAGAGCAACGTGTCACTTTACATCTGTGCCCACTTTAGTTGTCTCATACTCTTTTCTTCAGGTTAAAACAGAGCTGAATATGGAGAACCAGAGACTGAAGGACGAGAACGGAGCTTTAATCCGGGTCATCACTAAACTGTCCAAGTGAGATAAGAAGCAGGAAGGATGAGAAGAAGAGTGACGGATACCAGAAGCCATATCTATACCTGCATTCCTCCTACATTCATCCTATCATCCTAAGTCTTAACTTTGCCTGTTGAGTAACTAACATTTGCAGGGATAAAGACACATTTTACATCACATGTGAAAGATTCATGTTACTGTACTGTATCCAAAGTAGTAGCACCTTCCCTGACAGAAAATAAATATTATATATATATTCATGAAAATATTTCTACAAAAAAAGGCAAATGCCAACACAACCACTTCATGCGTTTTTCTTACATGAACAAATTGTCCAGGAGTGAGGCATTTATAAAACTGCGTGATCACATCAAGAATATCCCTAGATACATATATGGACAAAATATTGCAGGTATTTCCACGGATGTATTACCATGGAAACTGCAATATTTCTTTTGTCCATTCCACATGCAGACCTTGAAAATCAGCTCTTATGTATCAGGGAAAGTGGATGATGGATGAGCTAAATTTTTTTTAGGAACGTGGAAGCGTCATCTCTGATTTACGAGCCTTAACCTTGAAGTATGATGTCACAAATGAAAGGCTTTTCTTCTTAACCGCAATTTTTTAAAAATTGTTGCGTTGTTGTGGAGCTTTCAGTCACATCAAGATCATACAAAGATCATAATCTTTATCAGCAGATGGTGGGATGGCAAAAGTGAGGTTGTTTTGCAGCTGCTGTTTTCAAGTTTAAAACTTAACTTTAAATCACGACTTTAAACTCAACATGAATATAAGGTTCTGATGAAGCTCGTGTTACATGACCCAAAGCTCCAGAACAGCCACTCAATGAACCCTGAGGTGAGACTGTCCTGTCAACTGCTGTTTTAAATGTCAAGAAGGAACTTTGAAGCTAAAACATCCCAATGAAATAGAGGGAATTCTATTTTATTTATGTACCGTATATCACTTTAATTTCATGATCATCACGACTCAACACAAAGACCTGTTGTGTTTATGTTATTATGTTAGCTTTAGAAGCACCGCCCTGGCTGTAATTTATCTTCTAATTCATATTCAGAAGATTTAATGAGTCCCATTTATAATCTTACATTCACGGGATCCCTGCCAAACTGAGATTTAATTTTCTATTCTGTTCATATTTACTTTGGATTATTATATAATCAAATTAGTCTCCACAGTGTGTTTGCATATATTTTAGAAACACATACAATTACAAGCATATTACGCATAAACTCCGATTAACACAAACTTCAGTCCAGCATTCTTGTTTATCATTCTGCTGATGTGTTGCATGTTGTTTGGTTTGACAACATGTGACAATAACAACACTCTTCCTAGTATTTTTCATTTTTCTCATGCTCTATAATACGATGCCACCCACTGTCCAAAAGTGGAAAAGCACCGTCTGATTCCATTTACACACCACACAGGACAAGGCTACTTAAAATGCCTTTATTTTCCTAAGATTACATTTAGACAACACACAGATATGTCCTGACCACATCCCATATTTTGGTTCCCTTGAGTATTTCAGTTCTACATAGAGTGATATATGAGTACAAGTTGTGTGGTCTTTTTGTTCCCTTTTTATTTTTTGCTGGAAAACATGGATTTTGTACGGAAATAAATCATGCAGTTCACAAAAAGGCACAACTATTGACACACCTCTACAACAAGACAAAAACAAGAGTCAAGAAAGCTTTTTGAGCATTTCCCTCATCTATGTCGCTCGGAAAGTGAATGCCTGATGGAGTAGGTCAGATGAGGATCAGGCCTTTGGATGTTCTGTATTATGGCTATGTTCACATAAGAGGACTAAAGAGGAACCATTATTGAAGCAGCAGGTTGGCAGTATTGCATTGCGAATGTTGTTCTGCACTGTTTGGGTCTGCTCTGTGCTCAAGATAGCTTGTGAGACCCAGGAAGACGGGGATTTTGTTGCCTGCATTGCAGAAACGTGAAAGACTCATACAGTCCATTTACACAACACCATAAAACAAATACAGGCTCTATTGGTCCTATTGCAAATACACAAAAAACAGGAGACAGAATCTGATGGGAGTGCATTTATATATATATATATATATTTTTTTTTTTATATATATATATATATATATATATGTATGTATGTATGTATGTATATACATACGTAGATGAGCGCGAGTATATTAAATGACCCCCAGGAAAGGATGACCTGACACATATTCTAGAAAAGGATGTAAATTGGCGTCCCTCCATGATCTGAACTTAAATTTGACACCATTGTGGAATTTAATCTTCGGAATAGACTTGACATTGAAAATTAAAAATGTGTCTGGTTTGTATTCCTCTCAGCCCCTCGTACATAGAGAGATAGCTGCATTATACTCGAAAAGATGGACTGTCATAAAGATTGTTCATCTTCATGCACTGTAGGTTGTAAATAAAGGTTTGTCTGAGAGTAAATGACAGTGACTCAAAAAAATAAGCACACAGAGTTAACAAATCCCCACATTAGAAATATCATAGTGGACACAGCATCGATATCTCAGGGCATGCACAAGTGACAAAATACCAGCTCATCCCATTGCAGTCCATTAGTCAAACTGTGTGTTCATTCATGAAGAGACATTTGGAATGAAAATATTATTGATTGCTTAATTACATGACTGGAGCTCCTTAAGAGGACTGCATCAATAATATGCAGTAATAATATGTCACAGAACTAATCTGGCAAAGAAATTAAACATTAAAATTAAAAGTTTAGTTTAGTTTAGTTTATATGCAAGTTACTGAATTATTTCTTATGTTAAAAAGTATAATCAGACATATGGGAGCAGGTTTATTTGAATAGCAATAAGATGAGAAGGTACAATTTAATGAAGGAAAATGATTAAGTAGCCCACTGTAACTACATCTGGCAGGAGTAAATGAAGGCAACACTTACGGTACACTGAGATAGAAAATCACAGAGCCGGCAAATATTCTCCTTTTTTTTTTTTTTTAAATATGTACAGTTTACCGGTCAGTGACCAACACATACTGTATAACATGAGCAAGCAGAAATGAACAATAATTACATGACTTGTAGCCCAAGCATATCGTTGGTTTAGAGGACAGATACAAACGATGACAGAAAACCAGACAACCATGCAGCATTATGGCAAATGTGGATATATATATATTTTTTTACATATGATACACAAAGCAACCCTGCTTTAATCATACACATGGAATATTCAGACATACCTTCGGTCCCATTCAGCAAAAATACATACACTTTGCAGTCAGTGCATACTCTTTTTTACTCCATTTTATTATCAAAAATGACACAGAACACAAACACACATACACAATATAATTATGGTTCCTCTTTAAAACATGCTACTATTTACATCATCTTGTGAATACATGCTGTAGCTTATTAACAAATTTGCGCAATGCATAACGTTAACAATAGGAGGACGTAGTACTGTGCATGGAGCAATCAGTGTGCTGCTGTTTAGCCTCCTGCAGAATTCTTTTTACTTCTGGTGACAATATGGCCTTCTATGAAAGCAAAGAAAGGCAGTAATAATTTGAACCTTTGGATACTGAATACTTAATGTTGAAATTCAAATACCACTGAAATTACGGAATTTCAATGTTTATTTTGAAAACCAACGTTCTGATTTCAAAAAGTTTGAATTCCCCCTCTTTGACTTCATTTTGAAAACCGTTTTTTTTCTTTTAATTTTCACAAATTCTGATTGACAATGTAAGTGTGCTAAATGTCCCATATCTCATCTGAGCTTGTCTTTAGTCGATTATATGAAACAGCATAACAACATGTTATTTTACAGTATTAATTATAGAAATATAGATATTGTTACAATATAGTTTTCTAACTATTGGTTATTGTGACAATGCATAAAGAACTATCTGTGTCTATATTTTACTCCTAGAAGCTAATATGGGGATTTTTTCTTTTTGTCAAATCACAATTTTTCTCAATCAGTTTAGCTTTGGTAGCCAAAATTTTCAAGATTTAAGTTTTCTTCCTGAATTTTGGTGTCTAAATGAACTCAACTCTTTTCAGATCCAAAAATGAATTGAATTTGAGCAACTTGTATATAGTTTTTAATGTGAATTCATTTAAAATAATTTAGTCTTTGAGATTTCAAGGTGGGGAATTCAAACCACATGAATTCAAATAAATAGTTCTCCAAGTTAAATATTTCAATGCTATAAATGATATAGTATTAAAATGTCAACATTAGGTATTTAGTAGTAATGAAACTTTACGATTAGTTGCATATAAGATTCAAATCCTTATGGGCTTTTTTGCCTCCGTACCTCTGCACATCAGTCTAACACCGTATGTCTGGATGAAGTTGTAACACCACAATGTTGTAGCACTTTGGCCCAAGGTTTACAAAGCTTTTGGCCGTTGAGTGGGCAATCTAAACAACATGAAATACTGCGAGGCATGATACATGCTAGATTCTGCAGCAAAATGGTCCAACATATGTTTATTGTGTTATATGTTTTGATGTAACACCTGCCCTGTTGAGATTCTATAATCTTGCATTTTGTTCTTGAAATCACACTCTCTTAAAAAGTGCGGCTATATCTTCTACATTTCAAATTTCAGTTCTTTATAAAAACATCATGTCCTTGACAGAAATCCTCATGTTGCTCCACCAAAAACTATTGGTATATTGAAGTGTACTGCAGTATGTTTGGTAAGCTACAACATCCGTCAAAGAAAGACATATAATGCGTTTAGTGGATATCAACAGAAAAATGAGTTAGATGGCACTGTTTATCGCAAGCAAGAGCAGAATCTAAAAGAAGTATAGTCATAATTGTTCTGAACATCATTGATAAGCCTTTTCATATCCTTACTTTGTCATCTGATAAGTAAGGTTTTACATCCAAGTGGTCAACCCAGCTCAAGACAGATTCCAGATGGCACATTCACAGTGTCCCAGACTACATCTGAATGATTTTCAAAAGTTTCCTATTGAAATAAAAGAATGAAGCTAACTTTATTTCTCAAAGTGTCATATCAGGAAAGGCACCCTTGTATTCCTGTCCTACATTAGATCTGTCTGAACACACAGAGATGTGCGTTGGACCTAAATGCATAGACGCGCCTTCATGGCAACGCAAAAAAAGCAACTCAGATCAGACAGCTGCTCCGTACTGTGTTATGTAGGCTACTGTTTGTATATCCCTCTCAAATGTGAGCTGATAAAATGAAGACAATCATTCATGCAGATTTATCTTAAAAATATATTGCAACATGGATCTCTGCATTCAGTGATCTTGACCTCATTCATTCTCAATTAAATATTTTTGCATTAATAGACTAAAACAGACTATGCAGGAAATAACCCAATACTACAATACTTTCTATTGCAAGTTAAAGCACACTTATTAGCAAGATACAATACTGGGCGTGGTGTATGCAGAGCAGTGGGGAGGTAAGTAAAGCATGCTCTATAAACTAAACTAAAGCTTTATTTCCAGCATTGTCTTCACCAAGACTTTCGTTCAGTGTCAGCACCCTAAGAATCAGTTTCTAAGTTTCTTCAAATGAAAGAAGGACCAACAGTCGATCGTTCATGAACCAGTCACCCGATAACTCAACGCCACTCTTCTCAGCATACACTAATGTGTGAAATGTGATGCTTAAAAAGAGTTTTTTTTTTCCGACTTAACCATGAATGAGCGGATATTCTAAGATGTCTCTTTTTTGCTGAGCAGGTTTCATGACGAGTCGTCATGTGTTAAGTCATGGGTTTCATGCAAAGTAGGGGTGGGGGTTGGAACTCTGAGTTAGTACATTAGCTGGTTGGGGAGCACGTTACTTCTTTGCGTTCAATGATGCTAGCTGACCATCGATATCCTCCTCTGGCTGCAATGGATGCCACTGGGCAATGGGGCGGCGGGGATTAGCCAGCATGTCGGACCAGTGCTTCAGACCTAGGCCACTCGCCTTACTGCCCACGAAGATCTTTCCGATGGCGTCATTCTTACCGATCTTGTCATAATCAAACACCGTGACCGCCACCAAGATTTTCTAAGAAGGGAACAAGAGAGTGTGTGTAATTTCTTATAGTTAATAAGTCAAGTCATCGTGGAGAAACAACACTTTGCTTTACCCACAGCTGTATATAATGAACTTACTGATAAAGGATACGTATTTTAGTTTGACTTGTACTGTACCTGCATCTGTTCAAGGGGGATTTCAAAGCTGAAGGATTCATTATAGTATGGGTTGAGGGTGTTCTTCTTCACTGTAGTCTTCTTTTTCTTCAGACGCTTACCCCCCTGCAGCAGCTGGATCTTCACATATGGATCTGCAGAGGGCGTCATTATGATCAGCAATAGAGAACTTCAAGGCAGGTTAGTGCAATGTACAGTAGTAGTTCCTGACGTTTCGGCAATATTTGCTTCCCTTTTGTCACTTCTAATATGCATTTCAATTATTTGATCTCCTGATTACTTCTGATTACTTCTTGTATTGATTTATGCTCAGTTTATGTGATATATGTCCTATGTTTTTGATTATGCTGAATTTTAATTGTGAACTGAATTTCTCAAGTGTACTTGTGTGACAAATATATATATATATAATATCAAACTCTGAGATTCCCTTTTGTCAAAAAAATGTTTTAGGTTCTAGAGACCAAAAGTCTTTATCATTAGATACATGCATTAAGCTGAAGTATGCAGAGCCTAAGCTTCTTTTCTCTCAATGTTATTATCTCCATATATTTCAGGCCTTCTTTCAGGTCTTCTTTTTATTGTTATATCATGCATTTTGAAACATCATTCAAACACAAATTGAAGGCTAAACTGTAGTAATAGTACTGTAGATTCAGTTTACAACATTGTAATGTTTCTCTACCAGATAATCCACAGGCGTCCATCTTCTTCAGGTTCTTTGCCTCCAGGATGCAGACGGTGAGTTTCCCGGCGGTGGGGACGTAACGGAGGGAGATGCAGATGTCTCCGAGTTTCTCAGGCTGAGCCGTCAGCACAGAGAGAAGAGACAGAAATGACACATGCTCATCAGCCGACAACAGCAAACGATTTGTTTTAGAAAATGATAATGGGCTAAAGCAGAATGCGCTCAGCTGCTGTCTGCTGTATGCCTTGCACTTTTTTTTATCTTGGGCTTAAATTAAGGTATTTTTGTCCTGGTGGTTTTTGCTTAAAAGGGTTTATTTCAATTGCAGTTCTTAAGGAGGCCCCCCTAACTAGACTGTCTTAAAGGGGCTGTAGCAGGCGCCGCTTTAAAACTATTGTGAAGATATTGGTATCATATGAAACTAGACGACTTAACTCATCAATTGGTACCATCCATGTCACACCCAAAAATGATTTATATATACATATATTATTATATATAATTATATACTCTAAACTTTCCAATTTGAATAGGCGGAGCTGCAGTGGGTATAATTGGTACCCCTAAAATCACATGAAAATTGCATTCTGTATAAAAAAAATGTCAGCTATCTCAGCCTAGAATGACAAGGTCTTGTAATGTTATCAAGTCAAGATCCCTGAAAATGATTGTATTGTATATCAATCAATTATCTCAGTCTTCTAAGCATAATTTCCAAAGTTCTGGTTCTTAACAGCACCTCTTCTTGATCTGCGCTTTCCAGATCCTTCCACTCCTCAATCGGCCTTCCGAGGTCGATGGTGTTCATGGGAATCTTCACCTCTCCAATGACGTCATGTTTGGAAAATCGATCGTAGTCATAAACAGACATCGACAGAGTCTTCCCACCGAGCTCCTCGTAGGGCACCTGATCCACAGACACAACATTATGTCGTTTTATACCATGATACCTTGTATGTTGTCCCATTAGTGATTATATGACTATAAAGCAACTTAAATCCTCAATTAATGAGTCAATGAAAAAAGGTACGGTAGAAGAAATAAGTTCCAGAGTTGACTCTAAATGGTTCTCTAATATGTTCAAGGGGAATTTGAAAATCCACCACATGTTCACATGGATTTCCTCTAGCTGGTCCAGTTTTCTTAAAAATGCAACAACAGGTAATCCAGGTTGACTGGAAATTACATTATTAATACATGTATTATGGTTTATTTTTCGCTACTATGGAGTAAGACTTGAAAAGCTGGCAAGACTAAACAAAGTTGAAATTAAATACAAATTGTCTGAAATGATACAGGGGAAGGACAAATAGCATTTAAATAAATTCCATTAAATTGAATATTATCTCCAATTTAAACATCTAAGAAAGATATAAGAAAAGATAAAATGCTGAAGCTGACTGAAACTTTTCTTAAATGAAAATGAAGATAATTCTATACGCTACCATCCTTTGCAGACACCTTCGAGTCTTATAAAAACCTTTCAATTCAGAAAGTAAGAAACGACTCAAAGACACCTTCACAGTGAAACACTAAATGTGGCAATGAACATCTCCTCAGCTCTGTTTGGAAGAGAAAAGTCAGTCGTTCTGTAAAATAGAATGTTTTCTTTTGTTGCTGCAAATTTGCAGGCAGGCAGAGGTTCCAGCGAGACTTGTAAAGTCTCTGCGGGCTTTATTAGCCAGGACAGAGCAGCATGTACTGTAGGCTGCACAGCCCAGTGAGTACACACGTCAGGAGAAAGAGACACACTGGCAGTGGGTAAGGAGGATTATTTGTGCACCTTATTTTATATAAAAACACAAACTTCCTCACCATCTTTCATAAATCTTTGATATATATATATATATTTTTTTTTTTTTTCTGTTTACAGCTGCATCGATCAGGATGCACACCTCTTCTGCACCAAATTCTCCAACAGTAGAAGTATTTTATCACCGCACATATTGGCAAGACTGACCTTGAATACAAATGTCTCATTGAAGACAGGGTTCAGTGTTTTCTTGTGGACTTTGGTGTCATACTTCTTCTTCTTCTCAGGCAGAAGCTGGACTTTCACGTAAGGATCGGAGGTTCCACCTGAGTCCATGGATATGAGATCTGCAGCTTGAAGGATGCCAACTGTGAGCTGTGTGCAGAGTGTAAGGGACAAAAACAAGAATTTTATCAGAAAAAAAAAAATCTAAAGTTTTCATTTGTATCAGGGTCACTGCTGCAGAGATTGGTTATATAACATAATCTGACAACTTAACTACGCAATCAATCTCACACAAACGTTTTGCCCGACTGGAGCCGTTTCGAATGTCAGAGGGATTCTTCAGTGTCACACAACTGTCACATTGTGAATTTTCTGTACCATAGAGGTGTGTATATGTTTGAGCTAGTACATTAGGGACGAGAAGAACAGACATATTCCAATATACATTTTATTTTAGTCTTTGCTGCTCTGTTTTATGTTGATTTGATTTAAGGGATTTCCTCTTTGATTCGGCACTCAGAGCCTCATTAAATATTGTCATACCACTCCATATGCCGCTGAGAGCATTACAGTAATGATGATAAAGTTACTGAATCTTTGACAAATGTGTTCCCTTTCTCTAAGCCTGAATTATTGCAAAACTATGTCATTATTCAAAATTGATCATTATGCTGCTCTGCAAAGGTTTTACAAAGAAACTTTCTAGAAAGTTTCAAGGTTCAGACCATAAAGGAATAGTTTGACATTTTGGGAAATGCGCATTTTTCGCTTTCTTGCCAAGAGATGGAGGGGAAGATCGATACCAGTCTCATATCCGTCCGTTCAATATGCCAGCCAGTTAGCTTAGTAAAAGACAGGGGCAAACAGCTAGCCTGGCTTTGTCTGAGGGTGAGAAAATCTGACTACCGAGTCCTGTAGAGCTCACTTATTAACACATCATATTTTGAGAGTTAGTGGTTGCTGGCAGATGGATTTTGTTGTTCTTGCACAGAGCTAGGCTAACTGTTTCCCTGCTTCCAGTCTGTATGCTAAGCTAACCGGCTGCTAGCTGTACCTGTGTATTCAGCCTGCAGACATGATCAATCGTTTTTCACTCAGCAAGAAATCTGATCAGTGTATTTCCCAAAATGTTGAACTATTTCTTTAAATACTGGAAAATCTTATGTAAATAGGATATTAAAAAAAAATATCAAAATGTGAAACACTCCCTAAGAATCCATCTGAAATTATTCACAATGCTTCAAAAACTCAATTTCCAATGTGTGAATTTAGAACCACAGACCTTTGCATTTTCAAAGTCATAATCTATAGAATATTGCAGCTTCCCCAGTTTCTCTTCTTCTTTCTCCTCTTCCTCTTTCTCCTCCTCCGTCAGTCCGGTCTCTCCCTCATCATCATCCTCGTCATCCTGGTGTATCTGTGGTGTGAAGGTAACAAGACAAAACAGGGTGTTAAAGGCCAGGGCATCAGGGATCAGACTACAGGGCTCCCCCATGACAGCCAGCATGCCACAGACACTGGAGCTCCAGGTGTTTTTACGTGGGAGATACATGTTCTGGTTACTGCTTACCTGCACAGCACCTGATGATAATAACCAGTGATTTATCATTTACAAGGTCACAAATCTCTATTAGTAACACATAAATACATGTTTATATTTTTATATATGTATATTTTTTTATAATTCAGCACAGCTTGTCCTCTCAGTGTTTTCTTTTTTTAACATTGGGCAATTCCTTCAACATGCTTGCGTAGTACAGTCACAGCCAGAGTCAGTGGAGGCTTTGCATGCTAGTTGCATCAAGAGGGATGATAAATGCCACAGTTTTCCAATGAAATAAGGTATCCTCTCTTTTGTCAAAGGGCTTTGGTTTTTTACTGAATGAACAAGGAGATACATTTTTATATAAAAACCCCTAAGGAACTAGCTCACAACAGCGAATGCCAATGCATACTAAAATGATAAAAGGCAAATAAGACATAGCCGAATATTCAGTGCAGGGAGCTGGCTTTCAAATATATGGCTTTTTTTTTAAACCCTACATTCACAACTTTCATATTTCATTTAACCTGCATGCCAGTGGTGGAATGTAACTAAGTGCATTTACTCAAGTACTGTACTTAAGTACAAATTTGAGGTACTGGAACTTTACTTGAGTCTCTTCTTTCGAGGGAAATAGTGTACTTTTTACTCCATTACATTATCTGACAGCTTCAGTTACTAGTTACTTTATGAAATAAGATGTATGCACACAAAACACATGTAGTTTATAAAATACAATGTTTTATTATAAATTAAACTACCCAACAACATAACGTCCTACAAGTCCAGCTGAAATTATTAGCCGATTAAACACTTGATTGACAGAACTGTTTTGATCGTTTTCAATGCAGGACTTTTACTTGTTAAAGAGTATTTTTACAGTGTGGTATTAGTAGGCCTACTTTAAGTTAAGTAAAGGATCTGAATACGTCTTCCACCACTGCTGCATATTGCACACTTGCTTTAAATTTGTGTCACCAAAAAAGAAAGCCTCTATTTTCAGCTCACCGTTATTACAATAAATGTTTCATCATTAAAGGGAACAGCCAGCTATTTGAATAATGTAGAGTCTTATTGCTGCAGTTTATTATTGTAGTTCAATTAAAAGCTCATTGCCAAGTTCACCTTGACTTTGAACGTGACTCGTTTTTACTCTTTTTTTTCTTTTCAGGCCATCCAGTGTCTCCACATCCTACCTCCTCCTTGAGCACTACAATGAAAAGGACAGCTTTGCGAGTAATTGGCTCTTCATGCAGTTTTATCATCACCGTTTCCATGTCTCCCAAACAACCAACCATGCCCTTTATCACATGCATAGATTAATAGTGTTAAAAGTGTCTTGCATATCATCTCTTCGTCCAATACTTTCCATATTGGTGTGAGTTACAGTTACATTGTCCCCGGAACAATGCGTTAGATGGTTAGACTCTCCTCTCTAGGGGTTTATGGAGCACATCATAGCTTTCCATTGTTACATTCTCAAGCTGTCTTAACAAAATAAAAATGAATAAAAAAAGAGTTGCAAAGGAAGCTACGACTTTCATTCCATGAAACCCCCTCCACCCCGGGGGGACAGAGAGCGTCAACATGAGCTATCCACCTACCGTAGAGCGGGAGTCCACCACAGTCAAGAAACACGAGGCACACACAAGACAGACACAACGCAGGGGGGAAAGAAGAGGAGGAGAGCAGAGAGAGGAAGAGATTCAACTCACAAGACACCAAACACACTACAAAAAGAGAGGCAGTCAACACCACCACCAACACCACAATTATGATGAGAAATGACACTTGTTTTCGGCGTGGGGGGGGCGGGCTCACATTGTGTTTTAATTAACTGTCAGTTGAGCTCAGGGCAATTTAGGGTGAGGTTAGTTGATTAGCTCTCAAATGAATCACTGGCTTTTCTAACATTTATCCTCTGATTTGCTGTATTTTGCTTCCAAAATCTTACAATATTTCCTCGAGAGTCATGCCTTCATCCATCATCTTTGATTATAAAAATGCACCTTTTTGAAGTCGTCAGACCAAACTCTTCACTTCATAGTGAATAATTATTTTTTGCCACCCCTAACAAAGTGTGTCATTTTTCACCATTGGGGCCCACAATGGAATACATCACACGTCATACGTTTAAATGACCACAACAACAATAACAGCGAATAAATGGAGGGGAAGAGAGCTCTCCTTGTGTCCTCTACAGCCTGGGCTACAAAAGCTGCTGGTAAAAGATCAAATTTGGTTAGCTAGAGACATATTGAAATGGATAAAAACGCAGCAATAAATGGCATAAATAACAATTAAAACTGGAATGATCAATTGTTGTAGAAAAAAAGAGGCAAAACATCACCCAAAACATCCTGTTACCCTGACTTTTTCAGCATGTAGAAGGCACAAGGCGTCATACCTCGCCCTGCATGTTCTTCATGTTGAAGCCATCCTTGCCCTTCTTCCCTTTCTTGTTCTTCTTCTTCTTGCAGCAGCATTTTTTGATTATGCAGAAGCAGCAGGTGAGGATGAGCAACGCGGCCACCACAGCGATGGCGATCAAAGCCCAAGGCGGCACTGTTAGTTTCAAAAACAACAGAGCAATGATTGACTTTGTGACTTTGGTGTTCCTCCCAAAGAAACTGTAACATTTTGTCAAATAAAGAGCATTTTGAATTTTGGGGATGCACAGCAGCATTACTTACACGGGATTTTATCAATTTCATTCAAAAATTTGCTCTTGATCTCCTCAAACATGTCGTTCTTGCTGATCTCTGTGTTGTTGGAGCCAGAGGTGTCTGGCACCGAGGTGGAGATGACAGCCGGAGTGGGAGCCATGGTTACGGTGGTGACACCGGTGGGCTCAGCGGCCGCCACGGCCTGTGGCCTGAACAAGTTGAACTTCATTGTCAAAGACTAGGCGCAGCGTCCCTGAGGCACACACAGATCAGAAAGAAAGGGAAGGTAAGATAAAACCGTAGTGCCATGACCTCAGCAGTGACATTTGGAACAAACGTGAAAGATACCAAGTATTTTATCTTCATTTGTATTAAAAGACATTCAGGATATACTTACTCCCGAGGCTCATTGTTACAGGTGTTTTATTGAATTGTACTGTACTTAAAACTGAGTGGGAAACACCAAACTGATGTGTGGTATAGACTAGAAGAAAAAACTTAAACATAGTGCTGAAAAACCAACATTTATTTTATTATATTTATCTTTGAATCTATTTTATTAAATTTGTTCAACATTTGTGTGAAAATGGGTGCTTATTTGCTTTCTTTTTAAGAGATGCTAAATGTGATACTACTCTCATGTCTTTATCAGCTAGCAGGCTGGTTCTCTTTTAAAGCGTAACTCTCGCCAAAATGCAACCTAGGGTCTTTTTGTGAATATACCTGAGTCAAACTTTCATTTAAAAGCATTATTAGGACGTAAGTGCCACTTTTAAGATTGCCCATATTTTCGTTTTTGGTCAAATGGCCTTTTGAATGCGAGTGCTAGGGCCACTACTATGTTTGAGAACATTGTTTGTGTACACAGAGTTTACTAAAAAGAAAGGTTTTGAACGACTCACTTTAGCAGTTTATTTTTCCGGTTTCCGGTCGCCGCCATCTTGCCAGTCTAAAAGAGTCGATCTCCGAATGCGATAGGAGGAAATGTCATTCTTATATGAGGCTCCTTTTTCAACTACAAGGTCAATATTGTTTTTCACTAACGACAAAAAGACAAAATATCCGTGAATTTATATGGAAGTAAGCTTTAGGAGCTTTCCATCTTTACTCTCCTCCCTGTTATGTTGCATTCAGAAATCAACTCTTTTTGACTGGCAAGATGGCTGTGAGCAGAAACAACAACTGCTAAAGTGAGTTGTTCAAAACCTTTCTTTTTAGTAAACTCTGTGTACACAAACAATGTTCTCAATGCTGGAGTTCATGTGTAGAGCCCCTGGTGATACTTCGAGCAAAGTTTCATGTTGTGTCGAGCATTCTTAGTGTTTTAAAAATTTGTATATTTTGATGTAATCATAGTAGTGCCCCTAAATCTTAAAAGTGGCGTTTCCTTTCTGCTTTTAAACTAAAGTTTGACTCGGGTATATTCACAAAAAGACCCTAGGTTGCATTTTGGCGAGAATTACGCTTTAAGTGAAAGATAGGCCCACCAGCATCTCTAAAGTTCACTAAATGACAAAATGCATCTTTTCGTTTCATCATTACACATGCTGATTCGATACGATGACAGCGTACACCCCTTGGTTGCCTGGCAACCTCACAGTGACAACAAGACTCCAGGAAGACTTTGTGAGCCTTAAGGTGTGTTCAGACAGAATGCAAGACAGAGTTTTAGAGGCGTCAAAATAGCATACAAAGACATGAGTGGGTATGATTTGCCATGGGAAACTGAGGCGAAGATACATCCGCCTGAGTTGAAAGTGTTTCAACTTGAGCACAAAATACAGGTAACCCCTGGGCTTTATGAATCTACTTCATCCGCACACAGAGATTAAAGGGAAAAAAAGTGGCGAGACTGGAGGGAAATAACAGAAAGAACTGAAGTCAGTGTCTGAGCTGAACACAAACACACAGGTACACTCCTACATGTACAAAGGAGCTTACAGCTAATGTCTGTACAGTTAACACATCGGCTGTTTGGGACGAATCAACACAAACTGCACAAACAGTCCAGCAGTCGAATTCAGGAAAATGGCGTACAGTGAAAATGTTCTTAGCTACAGTCTGAACACACCGAACACACCTTTAAAGGTGTTCAAGAGAGCCAGGCTCACTGTTTCCCCCTGTCTATACAGCAGTCTTTATATGAGAGTAGTCTATATCCACATGAAAATCAATGAACAAGAGACTGATTCTTGAATCTTCCTGTTTGTGAGTTCACTAAAATATAAAACTTTTTTCAAAACAGTTATCAGGACATAGACAGCGGGGCTTTTGTTTGTCAGAGCATCGGCATATAAGACTGGATTTATCGGGTAACATCCGTAATTATGATTATGCTAGTTTAGCTAACTTTAGGTATATCAACAATAACAGTCTTTGGTTTGGAAAGACTAGAATTGCCACTGTTTGTTTTGTTAGAAATTGACCTGTGATTAAGGATATATGATACAACAGTCAGCTAATCTCAGTCAGTTGTACGGCAGGGATACAATAGTGCACAAAATCCCCATGGTTACCACACATTGATCGCCTGGCGTTTACTTGCGCAGGCAAAATGTCGCTTCCTGTGTGAAAAGCCCTTTACACTGTACATGGATTGGATTTAAAACAGTTTTTTAAATCGGTTTTCGTGATGTTATAGTTCCATTTCCATTTCTGCATGCTGGGATAGACAACCTCTTCATGACTGTAAAAAAGAAGCTATTATGGAGTGTGTAAATCAAACGTAGATGGCAAGTATGCATATAAAAAATGACTTAAATTTGGATTTGATATTTAATTGTTGACATGTAAATGTATCAATAAAGGAATACGTTTTTGAATACTTAATATAATGCAATAAAAGAAACAGAGCTTAAATAATGAGCTGACTATTCGATAAGTTGATTGATAGAACAAGAATTGCCTACTATTTTATAATTGATTAATCTTAAGTCTTTTTTCAAGCAGAAATTTCAAACTTTCGAAACGACATCTTCTTGGCCGTCATTCGCAATTCTATGACATTTGATAAACCAAACATTTAATTAATTAGTCACGGATTAATCACTGGTTGGAGCCCTAAGGAGGAATAAACTAAACTGTAAAAACAAGTAAAGAGGCTGTAATTAAAAAGTGGTTTCACCACATTCTGAGAATAGCAATTGTCTTTTCACAATGGTTCACCTTTTTATCCTCTAGAAATTTAATCCATCGCAAAACAGCTGACAAAATCAATTTACCTCCCAGCCTCAAGTGAGCATTATATTATTTATTTATTTTCTGTTTTCTCTTTGCATAACTGAGCAACACCAGAACACTATTAGCATTTATGAAGGTGTTGATGCTCTGGTCTAAATTAGGCTCCCTGTTTATTTTTTTACAAAACAGAGAAAAACATATGCTGCAGATAACTGGACACATCTGACAACTGTAGCATCAACTCACTTTGGATTATCAATGAATTATAATTTTGGTGCAGGGAAAAATAAATCCTTCTTTTTATGGTCACTTATTAGATTACTTAGAGCAGAGAGGAATATTACATTAGTATGGACATGTCAGGCAAAAACTGTTAAGTGGATTAGATTCTATCAGCAAGTATATTTTTACTGCAGAATGATACAATTCTGGGAGCTACTAGTGTGGTATTATTGTCAGTACTGAACACTGTGATTTGGACGCTGCCTTAATGCTTTCATGACCCCCCACCAGCTCAACATAATGCTAAAGAATAATTGGCAACTTGACAACCATTTTCTTGTTCTGCAGCTATAACGTCTCCGTGTTTGTTTGTTTTTGCTTGAGGGCAAAGAATTCGAAGGAGAAAAGGGTTTTCACAGAAAAGGTCACAAAATTAGTAATACATTTTCAGGCAAGTAGAGAAAGCATTATGTAATTCACTCCTTTAAAAAAATAAATCCTTAGTAGCTTACTATCACTGCTACGACTGTTACACTCAGCATGAAGAAAAGATAAAACAAATTGGGTACATGTGTCTTAGTGTGTGTGTGTGTGTGTGTGTGTGTGTGTGTGTGTGTGTGTGTGTGTGTGTGTGTGCGTGCGCATTTGTTTGTGTGTGTGTGTGTATTATCACAGCTCTCAAATGTTCAGAGCTATCCAGAGGATTTTTGTTTTATCGCCATCTAAAAACACTAAAAGAAAATGATCTGTCTCCATTTAAAAGATGGACTACTTCTATCTGCTGTTTAAATGAGCAAGGACAACAGCTGAGTGCAGACACACACACACACACACACACAAACACACACATTGAGTTTATGTATCAAACTAGATTGATATACAGTGAGTCTTGTGCTGTGGAGACATTTTTATCTAAAGAAGCTCACTGTATCTTTTTTTACTGTATCGCAACATGAAAGTGAACCAGCAGGCTTCTCTGTCAACGTCTGGCAAACACAATCATGATGTAACCTCATCTCCATTGACTCAGAGAGTATTGCATTCCAACATGTGTATTTTCTGCGTGGACTTATACCCTCTCTCATCGTGAGGTAGGATTCAAATCTGTGCTGTTCACATACTGCACATGCGGTACAGTAGAGGCCCGTGTGCTGTGGGCTGGCAGATTATTGTTGCTAAGCAATCCTGATAGTGTCTATCAGCTATCCAGAATTGCCCACAACCTGCCTATAGCCCAGGTGACCAATTGGCTCAAGGCCAGCGTCAAGTCACTGCCTGAGTGGTGGGCATGATATGAGTGCCGACTGCTCTGCTTTAAATAACGATGATTAAAGTTTTAGCTTCAACAGGGGTCCCTCCAAAAAATATAACAGTTAACTTTACGTCTGTACAAGAAATCAAGTAACCATCACCTTTAATCACCTCTAACAAAACATTTCTGCTGCTGTAATAAACACAACATTCAGGATCATTTCTGCATTCCAGATCCAAATTAGGAATAACTCAAGACTCTTACTTCCATAACTTAGCATGTGCCTTCTGTTTCAGAAGGAAAACACATCCATAGGTCCGCTTGGTGTTTACCTCTGTGCCATCAGCACTCAGTCCTTATCTGCCTTTGATTTCTGCAGCTCACCACTGGCCAGCATCACTCAGCTGCAAGAAAAAGGCTCTGACACATCCTGATTCACAAGGATATTCATGTACAGAGAATATAATCACAGTGTACAGTAATCGTAATAGTTTGTCGCGACTCACTTAGTTTGAAAATGCAGAGGAGATCCTCTAGCCATCTTCTAGTTGTACATTTTGATTGTACTTACGTCACTTAACTGCCCCTTATTTAAAAAAATAAATATCTCCAAAACAAAACTCACCTGTCAGATGTGGTATTCCCCTTCGTGAGGTGGCCCATCCAATATCAATAACTACAGCTATAGCTACAGTCCCTCAGAGCTGTGGTAACATAGTCTGATCTCTCCCATAAGCAGAGACTGCAGTCTCCTCTCACTTCTCTCCACTGCAGCACTACACCCCTCCTCCGCCTCCTCCTCCTCCTCCTTCTCTTCCAATGCACACATCTCCCCCATTTTCCACCCTCCCATCACACACCTCCTTACTCCCTCTCCCATCTCTCTCCCTCATGCTCATGCATGCAGCCTCTTTACCTCTTTCTCCCCATCTCTCTCTCTCTCTCTCTCTCTCTCTCTTTCTCTCTCACTCTCCCCAACCTCATTTGTGATGCTGCTCACACAGCTGATTGCAGCATGCCACTCTTTGGGGTCTGGCATTGGAGGGCAGTTGTAAAGATCAATATGCACACGCTTTGGTGTGTGTATGTGTGTGTGTGTGTGTGTGTGTGTGTGTGTGTGTGTGTGTGTGTGTGTGTGTGTGTGTGTGTGTGCGTACGTGTGCGTGGGTGTGCGTGCGTGCGTGCGTGCATGCGTGTGTGTGAGTGAATAAAGAGGAGAACAAACAAGGTAGGTAGCAGGACAGCTGACGAACTCTTAAGGTTGTGCTGACTTTACCACATCAGCTCCAAATAGTATCACAATGAGCTCATATAATTAATTGGATCCCTATACACAATCTCAGAAGTGTGATATAACCCTCTGGAGAGACCTTTCCTCGATAAACCCATTCAGAACGAACAACTGAAACCAACAATGATTAGGTCAATTTGTCGGCCTTTCGCTGATCCCTCAGGAGACTCATCAATGATGGCTGAAATTGAGCAGATTGCAAAGCATCTTCTCCAGTTACAATACAAAACATGCAGCAGCCCACAGCGTTGAATGTAAAATCATTCCATCATCAAATCTATGCATGCATACATAGAGATGAGAGTATTACAGTATTCTTGAATATGAAAATCAGGATAAAAACTGAAAGTCCTCATAGCCATTACGTCATTCTGCACAATAAACTGGATTCAGATCAACAATGCATGAAAACGTCCTTCATTTTGTTACTTCTGTACATATATGGAGCCCTTTTCAATTTCAGCATTTAATTCTTGTACTCCCCTCAAACCCTCTGTCCCTGCTCATGCTCCTTGGGGAAATACCTCTCTGTGTGCTCATGTTCAGCTAGCAGCTGTCAGGAGCCGGTGTGAGGTGCCTCCTCTCACTTCAGGTTACACTGCAAGGAGCCTCTCCTGCCAGAGCGGGGCAGCGATCTCACACAAAACTGCTGCATCACAGAGATTCCTTTTTTATTGCTTTTTCTATACCATACATATGTACAGAAAAGGATTAGGGCCACATGTGAAAAAAATTATTTGAGTTCTGAGTTTAAAGTCAGAATTTCGAGGGAAAAAATTCGGACATTTTTCCTCTCTCTTTTTCTTTTTTAAAGGTGCTGTAGGTAGGACTGGGAAGATCCAGGACTTAGCCAAAAATTTTTAACATCGACAACTTCTCAGTCTCTCCCCCCTTTCTCCCCAAAACGTTCTCCTAAGCCCCTCCCCCCACAAGGGAGAATGAATGCGTGTGCATGAGCAGTGATTGACACGCAGTTAGACACACCCCCTGGCCATGATTGGTGCATCTGAACAGGGAGTTTTGGATTTTTTCAACTCGCACTACAAGCTGTAGGTGGTGCCAGAGGAGCCAGATTTTTTTTTTTATTATTACCTGCTTCATGTAGTTCTACTCGAACATAGGGTCAGTTTCAGCAAATATGACAGAAAGTTAGTCTTACCTACTGCACCTTTTAAGGTGCTCTAAGCAATGTTGGGTGACGTTATTCTTGTTGACATTCAAAGTATTTTCAAACAAAACGAGACTAGCTCACCCCTCCCTCCTCCTCATCCTGTCCCCTCCCCCTCGATCCCTTCCATGCTTCAGCACACTAACCCCCTCCCCCCCACCACACATGTGGCCCTAATCCTCTTCCGTAGTTAATTCCGTAGTAATTGTCTTCCATGTTTTCCCCCAAATCAGTTTTCATCTGCTAGCAAAAATTAAAGTGACACAGACTACTCTTTTTAAATGAAACATTTAGCTGCAGCTTTGTAGCACTGTTCAAGATCGCCAAGGTCTCTTGCTTTATTAAGGGTGGATATCTCACTTGCCTTTAATTCTAAATTTCTTAAAGTTTGATTTTTTCTTTCATCCGGTTCTTTAAACCTTTTCATTCCAGAAGTGAGTTGAGAGACATTGTTGTCAACTTGCGAGCTACAATAGCCTACATAACTCAAATGAGTGAATTTGGTAGACTGAGGTGGGTATGAGGGGATGTCATGGAAGTGAAAGGATGTTGGATAAGGGAGAACTGAAGCAGCAAGAAGAAGTTAGGATGGTGATGTTGCTGTTTTGTGGTTTAAGGACTGAGATACTTCAAGGTAAAAAAAGCTTGAGAGATGGAGTAAAGCATTGTCACTGTCACATCTGTAAAAGTAAACAGGAAACCTTGATTCTACATTTTGGGAAATATGCTTTCTTTTCTCTTTCTTGCCAAGAGTTTAATGCAGTCAGATCGGATTCTGCCTGGCAACACATTACTTGCGTGATGTGGCAAAAAGCAGGTGGGATGGAACATAAGGTAGGATAGGGTTATAAACATTAACTGTGGTGCTAGTGTGGCTAACTGGCTAACAGAAATTGCCCTCAATGTGGTACATTATACAGCTTCTTAACAAATGCTTCATTGACAGTACCCTTTGTCATTGTCCTTGCACTCAGTGCAGAAAAGCAGCATCCCTCCTTGCTCTGCTGCTTGCAATATTATCAGTTATATCAATAAGAATACATACAATAAGTCCTGAATAAGCAGTCACTCCAAACTCCTCTCTAAACCAGCTGGATGTTGTCGAACTTCATGATTTTGTGTGTCAAAGTTCAATCAGATGGATCAGATGGATGGAGATGAGAACATCAATAACATTCTCATGTTGAACGGACAGATATGAATGGAGCCTAATGGAGCCTTAGCATAAAGACTGAAAACGAGGGGAAACAGCTGTCTGAAGGTAACAAAATCCACCTACAAGCACCCCTAAAACTCCCTAATTAACCTGTAATGTAATATCTTGCTTGTTACAGAAGTAAAAATGAAAGAATGTCAGTGTTTTCCCTGGGTTTGTGGAAGAGCTAGGTGCACATATTTAGCGGGCAAGTTTAGGGGTCCACCCTCAAGAAAATGTTACATTAAAAAAATGCAATTTCACATAATTTTGGACCATTATTACCACTATATCTGTGTCTAAAACATTGGAAACGTTAAAGCAGATAATAAATAAATAAATAACACTCAAAAAGATTAAAGATGAAACTTGCTGAAGAAGTCCACTGGGGACTACAATCATTAGATCTGAAAAAAGTAATTTAGTTACATTTATTTGGCTAAGGTGCTGCCCAAAACGGCTTGGGTGCTGCACCTAAGCCTTAAAATGGGAGGAAAAACCTTGATTGTGGTTTTTACAAAGGGTTATGTGTCAGACTATTTTGTGGCTGCAGCTTCAAGCTTAAAGTGATTTCCTGGAGCTGATTGTAAGTGAAATTAAGAGGCGCTGGTAGGTGGATTTTGTTACCGTAAGACACAACCAGAAGTTGTCTCCGATTTTCTTTCTTAATGCACTTCTAGTTGTTTTTATGACTGGGAGACAAAATACGATTGTTATAACTGGTTGGACAGATTCAGACTCAGACCATTACACACAGCTTTAGTGAGCCCCTTTAAAGGTTAGGGTGGGCTACAGGACAGCAGAGTGAGCGTTTGCTGTAAGGACTCACTCACTCCCAGCTCACTGATCCATTGTGCTGTCTCAATGGAAAGTTCCTACAGTCAGTAATGGCATTTAATACTAAGAATGGCAGCACTCATCTAAAAATCTGCATTGGCAGAGGAGGAAACTTGGCATCAACAATAACTTAATTCACTCGAAAGTAGATTTAAAACACAGTAAATCCAGACTCCATTGTGAAATAAATTGCAAACAGGAAGAATGGAGGAAATGTTAGAAGGGCAAAGAGCCAAACTAAGCAGCATTCTACAAATAGAGAGAGTCAAAAGATATCTGATGTAAGACACATTATTCAAAGTTAAGTCAAATTTTACTTTGCTTTGTAGAAAATCCTGTAAGGCTGCATTATAAGTGATTAGAAACATTTTGAATGACATTTTTTAGTAAATACAGATCCCATTGCATTTACCTTCAGTATTTTTAAAGCAGAAAAGATGATAGATAAAAACCTCTTGTACAGTAAGTTTCAGCAAGATCTTTTAACAAAAAAAAAATATATATATATATACACACACACACACACACACACACACACACAAAGTATATCCCTAAATAAAAAGCAACATTTAATCAGTAAAAGAGTTTTGCCACCAGCTAAAAATTCTCTGTAACTCCTGCAATCTTTAAGTGTTTATCAGATTTATAATGTTCTAATGAAGTAATTGTCAGCAATTCTTTTCATATAACCTTCATATATACAGTAGATTAAATAACAATAATATCAGCAGCCCTGAACATCCATGTTATTGTCCTTATTATCAATAGCAGCCAGATGACACGTTTGTTAATGATAAAGTAATGTTACAGGTTTTCCATTTGTCTGGATGCGGATGCAGATGTAATCAGCTAATGTTCTCGACCAGATTTGATAAATTACTTCTTGCTTCTTGACTCAGCAGGTTTGGTGCCTGGCAGAGTTTAGTGCAAGGTCACAATTCAGCTGCATTATCATCCGAAGTAGTGATAGTACAGTAGGATTGGTTCACTCGAACACCTAGTGCATTGTGGGATACTCTAGCTCTTCCCTGACTCTCTCATTTTCTCAGAGCATCTGCGAATGAGTAAAACTCTCTCTCTCTCTCTCTCTCTCTCTCTCTCTCTCTCTCTCTCAGTCGTCCTCTCCACAAAGGATGAGTCAGGCCTGAGGACTGTGCTGCGCTGGGACAGCGAATAAAAGTAACACAACCACTATCAAAAGCCCCAGATAACCAACATAAGCAGAGGACAGCTGCTGCTGCTGCCGACGTGTGCTGGGACGTTTTGGTCGAGATTATTCGTCTCCTCTGAGGCAGCAGGCAGGATGTGCACCCTCTCAGCTCCTGCAGGGAGTGCTGCAATGCAGGGGTGTACGAGAGAAACACAAAGCTTGAAGGCAGTTTGTTCAACTGTCAGCTGCTCACACTCTTCCTCCATTTCCTGCCATGCCTCGCTTCTTCCTCTCGTCATTGCTTTTATCTTTTATCTTTTACCCTTATCACACACACACACACACACACACACACACACACACACACACACACACACACACACACACACACACACACACACACACACACACACGGCACTTCTCTGGCCAGTCATTACTGCAGCGTAGACAACAGTAAACAGAAAGCACCATATGGTGTTAGTTGGCTTTGTACATCAGTTGCAGTGTTTGGGTGTCTTCCTTGGAAGTAGCCGTTAGTCAACAAGGTGACAGTGTGTCTGTGTTTGCCTCTATGTTTGTGTGTACGTGTCCGAAAACACTGAGGGGATTTTTTTATGGAGCGTGTCGAGTGGGAGGACAGCTGTCGAAGAAAAACTCTTGTGCTCTGACAGCAGCTTTTCACTCTAACTGAGTTACTGGCATGATGATACTATACAGTGTCAGTCACCAAGTATAGGAGAGCTGTGGTCGGTCAATATCAACATGATCAATATCAACTGATCTAAATTAAAAGATTTGCCCCCAAAACCTAGTTTATTAACAAAGCATGTTTTTGTTTTTTATTAACTTATAAATATTATTAATAAATAAGTTTTTAGTTAATTATTAGGGCAGCTGCATGGACTATCAAAAGCTCAAACATGTTAAAGGTGTGTAGAAAAATCATTTGAGGGGGGAAGTGATTAGGATGACTAAAACTAAACAATTAGTCAGACTGTAGAAATATAAAATTACATTTAAAGCTGTATGTTTAAGGGCATCCTAGGCCTCCAGTGATAAGTTGATGGTGAAGAGAGGACAGGAAATGAGAGGACAGAGCTGGACTCGAACTAATAGGCCTGTTGCTGTTCTTGGTAAGCACCTTAAACCTCAAAGCAACATTATATTCATAATTATATTCCTTTATACATGGCTTCCCTAAAACTGGAATAGAAGGTTTATAACAAACATTTTGACTTGTCATAATAGCAGGAAATTGTCTTATTTGTTTTGTATGATGATGATGTAAAGCACTTTAAATTTCCTTTGGGTCTGAAATGTACTATATAAAACTGCCTTGCCTAACATTCTGAATGATTAGACCTCTTGTACAGGAGCATCATTGAACCCATCACTCTCTTCCACATGTTACTTCACCATGCTCACTTTCACCAACAACAACAAACTCCCTAAAATCACATTAAATTATTCCTCCAACCCTCATGGACACTGCCATCACACGCAAAGCACTCACCACAGCAGACGACCCCACCCACCCCGACCCCACCCACCGCCTGAACTCATGCTTCACTGTACTCCCATCTGGTCGCTGACACAGATCTCTGATCTGTAAAAAAGCATGCTTCAGATGGCTCTCTGCCATCACTGCCCTCAACAAACTGTAGCAATAATACTCAGTGGACTCACGTTCTTGTGACTGTATTGTGTTCCTTGCGGTTATGTTTTTGAGATTGATGTTCCTTAGTTCTTATGTGTATACAGAATGCGGAAACAAATTTACCATACAGCTTTCTGTCTGTCTGTCTATCTGTCTGTCTTTCTTTCTCTAACAGGTGCAACAAAACTGACAGTAAAGTGATTTACTTGAAATGGAGCCCTGTTTGTACACATCACAAATTCCGGAGAAGACATCCAATCAGGAAACAAAGCCTAAGTAAAAACACCTATGTGGGTGGACTATGGGTGGTGTCTTTGGCCTAGTCCACACATACACGGGTATATTTAAAAACTGGGTTTTTCTTTCATTTGTTAAAAAAAAAAAAAAAGAAGCCCATCCACAAATGCACTGTTTAGAATAATCTCCATCCACATGAAAACACAATTGAAGAGTCAAGAGCATGCCAAGCCAACAAGCCGTGATATAACCCCAGTCGTGTAAAGAAGAAGAAGATGTTGGCCAATCAGAAGCCTAAAAAAAGGCGGTGTCTGTGTCTTGTTAGTGTTGGATTATGTAGCAATGACCTCCGTAGTGCATTCTGACGCCTCCATTCTACAATATAATGGACGAGTAACTGTACATGTATGTGTAAACCAGCCTGTTACAGTACCAGCACTATTTTGACCATGTATGCAATTGCGAGAAATGTCGGAGACAAGGCATGGGGAGATAACATCCACGCACTGACTTTAGGCCACAATTTTGTTTTCCCTGTCTACACGACAACACACAAATGGCATTTCTAAAAAGTCTTCACCCTGGCCGGAGTTTTCCAAAAGCTCCGTTTACAGTGACCATAAGCTACTAACAGGCTCCAGGCCTAGGTTAACAGGCTCCAGGCCCCCCAGGCTCCCTCCCAAGCCCCACTAACAGGCTCCGGACATGGGTTAACATGCTCCAGGCCCCCCGGGCTCCCTCATGGAAAAAGCTACGTTTTGAAAAAATACCTGTGTAGGTGTGGACTAGGTCTTAAGATGTTTCAGGAGGCCATGCCAGTGAGCCATCATGCACTCACCCAGGGCCCTGGAGTTGGTTAAATGAAATGGGATATAGTCATTATTAATTCCTACTCCAATATGTCAAAATGTCTCTCATGTAAAAGGGGCCTTTGAAGTAGGATGTGTAGGATCTGAACAGGGTCTGAGTTTGCCGCCCCTCACTGGTAGTATGAATAAAGACAATGTGGCAGAAACAAAGCTCACTGCTAAGTTCCTCATGGACTCAGGGACACTGACAATAATGGGCTGAAAACATATAGACCTCAATTTGCACAAGGGTCATATCTTTTTTGCATAAATGCCATCTGAAGAAGCCTTTTTCATAGCACGTTTTTACTTGTCATAGTAGGAAAAGCACAGGTGTTACTAATAACTAATGACTTTGTTCTATTCAAGTGTTCCAGTAAACCATGACAGTGAGCCAGTATGCACAATACCAGGACCCTGAAAATGGATTCAGCCATGATTGCTTTTATTATTTACACCTGTTCTTTTTCTAATGTGACATTTAAAAATGTCTCCTGATGTGTCATTCAGGTATATGAGCTTTCTATAATCTGCCAGTGAATACTAGTCCTGCACTCATTACAGGGCAGACAATCTCAATCCAAACGTTTCTATTCTAACTTGCTTCAACTAAAGTTATCCCTAACGATAGGGCGTGGAAATGACAGCAATTAAAGCAATGCATGCATGTGTGAAATATATGAGGTGTGAAGGTGCTGAATATTGTCAAAGTGAGAAGAGAAGATGCAGAGTGAGCTAACAGTCCAGATGCCAAGGCTGACCAGGTGAGATACAGAACAGCTGACTGCCCTCCCAGGTCAGACATTTGACTTCTGAACTCAATCAGGACTGTCCACTACAGGAGGGAGGTACCTTTAAAATAAAAAAATAAAAACATGAATACAAATCCAAAGCTCTTGAAGATACCCATTTATAAAATGCTTTCAAACAATCAAACCTTCCCCCAAACCAAATGCATGCTTGTCCACTGAGAATTAGTCATGAATGCCACACTATATTACCATCTGCTTACATCATGAAATAAGTGGAAAACAATTCTAATCACAAGGATAAAACTAACAAAAGTAATTAACTGCATAATGTCTTTCTACTAAATTTCCCCTGTGAGTGGGTGCACATACATTCGCTTAAAGGCAAACCATAACGCCCACAAACATTTCCCTGTGGTAATGAAAAATGAGACAGGAACATCTTCGAAAAGTGGAATTGAAAGCTTGACAATCTAAAAAAAAGACAACTTCCTTGTAACTTAGCTAATACACTGTATGGAAATAATAGGAATAATTGTAACCAATAACAGGCCTTCAGTGCACAGACATGATATTTATCTCTCTGGAGTTTTTGTGCAAAGGTTTTCTTTCCTCTCAACACTTGAGTCATTCTTCACTTTCTGTCTTATTCCTTTTCTCTTAACCTCTTTCCACACAATCTAACTAAAAGGAAGGACTCTCTGTCTGTCTGTCCCTCGGTTTTCTTGACAACCGTTCATTCCATCGACTTACTTGGCGGATGTATTGCTGATGACCCAAGGAAGCTGACTGTGAGCTCTTGATATCAACAGGACATATTTAATAGTAGTGCGTTGTGTAAACACTAGGTAGTGTATGGAGAGGGGACCCCTATTACCTGTTACACCACCGAACAGCATGCTGCGTACAGCTTGCTCTCCTTCGCTCGCTACAGTACATTAAAAAACAGATGAAGAAAGAGAGACCAGGGATTGTTACAATGTAGTAAACTAAAACATTTCAAGCATCAGCGAAACAAAATGAACATTTTTGTTCCCGGTAATAGCCTGGTTCCAAATAGCTAGCTGTTAGCAAATGACGCGTATCCTCTAGCAATGCTAGAAGATGTAACTCTGTCATGGCAGGTGTATTGCTCAGGACCCAAGGAAGTGCAGTGTGTGAAGTTGTTTTGAGTGAGCGGTTCTCAAGAAAGCTGCAGGCAGCAACACTGTAGGCCAAGCAATCAATCTGAACAGGCCATTTTTCAACGGGCACTGCACTAGTAAACACAAATAAGCCAGATAAATATTAATTGTACACATCATCAAGATTGAAACCAACACCATTGAGATCATAGACAGTATATAATGGACAAATAGATCCCGTTGCTCTGGACGGAAACCAGTGGAGGCTATTAGAAGCACTTTTCCGGTGATCTCTTGCTTTACTGCGCAGCCTCCAACTGAGAGAGACAATGTAAATGTGACGTGAGCAACGTGTCTGAAAGTTGTAAGTCTTCTGGTAGCTGTGACAAGAGAAATCTCAATCACTTCCAATCTTACAGAGACGGAGAGCGTAGGTATATGTAAGGAGATAACATGGGCACAGGCTAATTATTGCTAACTAAAATGCTAGTTAACATTAGTAATTAAACCTAAACAGCTAATGTAAGTCGAAACTGCCTGCAAGCTTCTCCTGTACTATACGGTAATTCCTCTACTGTGCGACAGTAAGTCACTCGGTTATGACACAATCGTTAGCTTATTTTTACAAAAACGTCTGCTACGGAGCTATAACGTGAGGTACAAGGTAATGGAGCCTTTTATACATTGTCGTGTTTCTTTAGAACTAAACAATGGACAAATAGAGTCTTTAAACGCTTCACATGTAAAGTTATTCGCAGTCAAGTGACGTAAAAAAAAATGGCGGTCAGTGTAATGCTAACAAGAGGTGATCGCTTTGTAGCAACAAAATGGCGCCATCGGAGGTTCACGTTCTGAAGCGAAGCTTACCCCCTTGATTGAGATACGTACACATACACGCTTTTTTTCTTCTTCTTCATGGTGCTGAAAATAGCCCCAACGACTAGATCTGGATACTGGTGCATTTAGGGAGGGAGAAAGTGACATTTAGAGACAGAGAGGAAGAAATAAGAGAAGGAGGGAATACATCTATCCATCAGTGAAGGATGTATTGCCTAACTGCACAGATCTGGGGCAATATGGCGGAGTAGTACTAAGTAACAAGAAGCAAGAAGGGACACAAGTGAGTAATTATCTGATCCTTCTGCACCAACTTCTTTTCCTCTGGCCTCTAAACCATTTCACATCAGATTTTATTCGAGATGCTTGCTAATTAAACAGTGAGCAGTCATTTCCCTACCACCTTCTATGCCTTGTTAAAACGCACATGAAGTGATGTGGATGGATTTGGAAGCAAAACATTTTAAGGGTGTATTACTAAACTCCCCAGGCCAAAGGCAAAGCAATGAATACAAGAACCAGATGTGTCGATTGTGGCATCTTCCATTTTCCGCTCCAGCAAATTTCTAAATCTGTCAGGGGTTTGGTGCTGGGAGAGGAGAAGACAAATTGGTATCATTAAGAAAGCCCTTCATCAGCTAAATGCTGCATCAACCCATATAAAAAGGCAGAAAGACCCTCTTTGTTCTGTTATTATAAACAATAGATCACTTTATTTAATGTGATGTTTTAAATATGTTTTTCAGTTCAGAAATAGAAATAATATTTCTTTAATGTTGTTTTTGTTTCATGCCTCTGGATGAAAGGAGCTAAGAGTCAAGCACTCAGAGTGACCAGTTGAGGGCACTATATATACACAGTCCTTCTCTTACAGAGGTTACCACTGTCAGTAAAATGGCTCTGCATGCTTAAAGGAGACTTCATGCACATTTCAGCATGTACGACAGAAAGTCGTCCCTACAGTTTATACACCTTTGGCTTACCAGTGGGTATCAAAAGTAATTTAGTGGTAGAGCGTACTTGAGTATTAAAATACTCTTTAAAGCAACACTATGTAACCTTTCCCGCTTCGGTCCCCCTACAGGTTACATAGTTACATAATGTTGCTTTAATTCTTTACCACTACATGTCAGATGGAAATAGTATACTTTTTACTCAGTTTTACTCCACTACATTTAACTGAAGCACAATTACTTACAAAAGACAGTATTTATTTATATGTCAGATGTCTATGAGTTGTTGAAACATTTCCCCTCTAAACTTTGAGGCCTAAAGAGATAAAATGATCCATTTTTTTCAGAAGATTAGTGGAAAAATGCAAAATATGAATATAAATTTGTGTCATACAGAACTTTTTCTTCTTTTATACCACATGAATCCTCAATCACATGATTTATATTGTGACCCTTTGGAGGGGGCCCCACCGCTAAGCAGGGGACCACTGGACTAAAATACCAATCTGAACATAAAGTCACCTCGACCTGCTACCACAGTAGAGATTACTATTAACAATCTCATACAAGTAATGTCATATATAATTATATATCACTCACTAACGAGTACTTTTACTTTTGATATTGTGCATAAATTTGGTTGCCAATACTTATGCACTCCTCCCTAAGTGGAATTTTGAATGTAGAACTTTTACTCTTAACAGAATAATTTGACATTGTTGTATTGTTACTTAATCTTAAAGCTGTAATAACTGATTTGTTTTGCCACTGGGAGGCAGCGGAAACAAGTTTTGGAATATAACATTGACATACTGTCACCTTCTAAGTTGATATGAACTTGTTATCAATTTAGTTTCCTATGTAAACGTCAGCAGTTACAGAGCAACATTATTTTGAGTTGTGTTTCTAGCCTCCAAAATCCACTCTCTTTCAGCTCTGCTTTGGTCTCAACCAACCAACTCCTAAGAGAAATATCTGGCTCTTTAGCTGCAAAACGCTCCACTATGTTCACTAGCTAATCTCTAACTGTGTCTGTCTGCAGTTTGGTGCTGAACAGGTAGTGTACAGAAGGTATTTAGAGCTTTTTATCTGAAACCAGATGCCTGCTGCAGCCTGAAAACGACGCTATGGGAGCAGTGAAAGTGAACCAAAACAGCAAAGTTGTGCGCCACACAGCTACACAATGAGTTGAAACTCAGTATAAAGCTCTTTAAAGTTAAGGCGAGCTGCAGATTCAGGTTATATTGATACAGTGTTATTATGAAAAAAAATAGTGATAATAGCTTTGTTAAGGATCTTAATACTTAATCCAACACTGGTACCAATTACTCAAAAGCTGAGACAACTGCTGCTTATTTGGTATGTACTTCACTAGAAATGCGAAAATGTTCCTTTACCTCCTCTGACATCAGTTTCAGCTGTTAGGTTTAAAGTATTACTGCATGTAGACTGTCACTGACTAAGTAGCACAGAGATGCACACATACAGTACAACTACCCTACTGATTGTTGCCACTTCAATCTGGTACTTAGATATATTAATTCACCATGAAGCAGTCAAAATTGATCTGCTGAAAGGTATTGATCCTCCATCTGCAAGAGACTGCAGAAGTTGGACTGAAACTGACCGTCAATACAGTCATGTGCATACTGTAGTCTTCACTGAGGCAAATAAATAAAGCACATGGCAGACCAATGTACTAACTACAGTAATGTATCATATAATGTTTGATTTGTTTTCTTTAGATAATTTTTTGGGCATTTTTCAGGCCTTTATTTATATAGGTCGGCTGAAGACATGAAAGAGGAGAGAGAGAGAGAGAGAGAGGGGGAATGACATGCAGCAAAGGAAAACAGGGCGGAGTCGAACTTGCGTCCACTGCATCAAGGACTAAACCTCTATATATGGACGCCTGCTCTACCAGGTGAGCTACCCAGGCGCCCATAATGTTGGATTTTTTATCAGTGTGGAAATCCATTTGTATCTGTCTACCATGTGGTGATGGGCAGGTAGTGTACAGTTGGTTTATGAGAGCTTTTTTTGCTGCCTGGAAACAATGCTGACGACAGCGGTGAGTGGGAACCTGAGCTGATACTGTAAATGCTAACATGCTCTGTAGAGTCAACAGAGTGATAATTACAGCTCTAATTCTCAGTAAATCTGGTTCGGTTGCAACACTTTCCCTTTCAACCTGTATGACCGCTTGTAACTTCCCCCTCTCTGTCTGATTTTACTCCGGTCTGTGCTGTGGATTTAACCTGATGCATCTTGTGGGTAGGCATGAAGGGTTCGATACGCTAACTGACCACAAAAAGCTAAATCTTGGTCAACATTTAATGGCTTGTTGATTGTGTTTGCTCACAGTTTGAATGCAGTTAAGCTGTGTAATGATCCACATCACCTTTTCTAGGCAGGTCGAACCTTAAAAGAAATGGGTTCTACAGTATCCTCGGGCAGAGAAGTGTTGTCTTTATAGCATCCAACTGATAGGAAACACATCAATTCAGCAATCACTATCAGCAATAGTGATTTTCACTATTTACACATGCACATCATCCAGGAACATTTCCATCTTGCACTATTTCACACATGGCATGGCTATGTCGGAATAGGGCAAGGGCGAGTCCAGCAGATGGCAGGAAGACTTGTGGATGCCAACTGCCATAAAACTCAACAGTAGAAGGAGATGGGGCAAGGCCAGATGTACATGTACCTGGTGGAAGCCATCTCTTATTATTTTAGTAAGCGGGCGAGGAACTGTTTTTGACTGGTGCCTATTTAATGTATTTAATATTAAACTAGTTTTCCATAGTAATTGCGAAAGCATTGGTTTGAATGTTAAACCATACACAAGTCACGGATTCAAATATGTCATCAGTAGAGTTTTGTGAGTGGTTTGCTCACTCCACATGAAAGCAATTTCCTTCAGATGGACGTAGCCCTTTACGTGCTCGTCCCCGCAATGGTAATGCTTTCATTTACAACACAGCCGTATCAGCATTTTCCCTGAACAGTACAGATTTCCCCGAAAATCGATCCCTGTTCCCATTCACACACAACCCCAAACAGGAAATGTGGTATGTGTGGACGGCATGTGTTAAAAGGGCTTTGTTTTGTTGTTTGGCATACTCTACATAAATAAGTATAAATGAGAAACATCATCAGTGTGCTTCATGTACATTGATGCACCAGACAGCCTGTGAAAGAGGATCTCAGTGAGGACAGGATTATAGGCTGCAGTACAGAAATCCCATTTCATGAATCATCAAGCAGCAGAAGTCCTCCGGGCATGAACACCTCTCCACAGGAGGAGCAGTAAGGTGGAAACTTGAAGGAGCTCAAATGAGGCCTCCTGACAAACTGCAAGAACTGTCCACAACATGGACTGAAACATCACTGATATTTAGATTTCCAACATTCCTCAACCGATTTCACTGTCACCAAGCCACATGCAGTCACGTACAAATGGACCAGTATGGGCCTACCAAACCTACAGGTGGGTTCAACCATTAATTTAATTTATCCAATGTGGGAGGAGACCATTGGGCTCAGGCGTTGTGCCAATGAGGGACGTGCACAGACATTTGGAGGGGCTATTGCTCTAATCTGGAAAAAAGCCCCCTCCACCCCAAAAAAAAAAAATAAAACTAAAAAGTGGGTTTAGCTGCTTCATTGAGCTCCTTTTATGTCTTCTTCAGTCGTCTTTGTTGTGAAGGCATACTTAAGCACAGAAAACTAACATTAGGCTATAATAAAAAAATTATAAATGCAAAGTTTATTGCATTAACCAATTGGGACATTCATTTATCATCTCATAACAAAGTAAGGCGACTTTCATTTTCACTTCAACGTCACATTGTTTGATTGTTGGTTGAAAACTCATGTAAGATATTAACTGTAAATAACGTATAACCTAGCATGATTCAAGAGCCCAAACATCACATCCCTGAGCCTCTCTCTTCTCTACAGAACGCACACTCATGTAACGGACGTAACATAGCTACATTAGCCTGCTACCGCAACATACATTATGTCATTAGCTTTGGTTGGTAACGTAGCATTTTACGTTAATATAAGGCAATGCTTTTGCAACGTGATGCACACGTTGTTGCAGGTTGGTGAATAAGGACGCTATACAAAGTGTGGGTTAAGATCTGTGTATTGACATGCTGCACAACTGACACGCACAACAGGTAGCACACAACACTGCTAACTTCCTGTTACATACTGTTAACGTACCCAACTCCCTCCGCTGGTCTAAGATGGACCCTGTTGCAATGGTATGTTGTCCCCTCCACAGTAACAACATAGGACCTGGGGCCCGCCTGCTGCAGGCACACACCTTTTCTCCACCGGCCAGTCCTGTCCCCAGGGAGTGGTTTCATCCTGATGGGCTTCCCGCCTGGCGTTTCACACACAAGTTTGTCCGGTATCTCAGTGATGACCCGGGGCAACAGCAGCTGGTCCGCCACGGGGAGGTGCGTCCGAAGTCTCCGCGACATCAGCCCCTGTGCAGGACTGCAATGCAATCCCTCCGTGGGCATGTTTCTCCAATGGAGGATAGCTTTCCATGGGTCCTCGCCAGCAAACGAGGACCCATAGAGGACACACAGGTTTTTCACAATCTTTACTGCCGACTCTGCTTTGCCATTGGCTTTTGGGTGTCTTGGTGATGAGGTAACATGCTCAAAGCACCACTCTTTTGCAAATGTCCTGAAAGCTCCACATGCAAACTGTCATCCACAGTCAGAAATGACCTGGTCTGGTATGCCGTGGCGTGCAAATTGAGCCTTGCACTTCAGGACCAAAGTTTCAGCTGAGAGGTCAGGAAGCAGATCAACCTCCCAGAAGTCATAGTAGTGGTCCACCACGAGCAGGAAATCCTTTCCTGCATGGTTGAACAGGTCAATGCACACTATCTGCCAGGGACGTGTGGGGAGTGGGTGAGACATCATGGTCTCCTTCTGTTGTTCATGTGCGTATTCATTGCACACAGAGCATTGCTGCACAAAGTCTTTGATTTCCCCCTTCATGTTGGGCCAAAATAGAGTGTCACAGACTTGCCTGTAGCAAGCCTCTCCCCCTATGTGGCTGTAGTGAATCCGTCTCTGCATTTCCGGTCACAAAGTTTTAGGAATGATAACCCGCTGGCTTCTGAAGAGTACGCTGTCTTGCACGCTGATTTTGTCTCTGATGGCCCAGTACCGTCTGATCCTCTCTGCAGTCTGGCCATCCCTGAAGCACAACAGTCTTGACCATCCAAAGGCACACATCCTTCTCTGTGTGTTGTCGGATTTGTGCGAGGCGCTGGCTGGTGACGTTCAGAAAGTCTGTCTGCTGAATTGCTGCAGTGTCGTACTGTTCCTGCTGCAGGCTGCAGACCATTTCCCGCCTGTACTGTGTGTCGGTTCTCTGTGGTGGGGTAGCAGCTCTGCTGAGCGTGTCACTGATGTACATTTCCGGGCCTGGCTTGGTCACCACTTTGAGGGAGTAGTTCTGAAGCATAAGGAGCATGCTCTGGAGGCGCTTTGGTGCACTGAGAAGGGGCTTACTGAAGATGGACACCAACGGGCGGTGATCTGTCTCTGCTGTAACATCACCCCTCCCATACAGGTAGTAGTGGAATCACAGACAGGCAAACACAATGCTCAAGCACTCCTTTTCAATTTGTGCATAATTTTGCTCTGTTTGGGACAATGCACGGGATGCGTATGCGACTAGCTGTCCTTCCTGCAGCAAGCAGCAGCCCAGGCCTGTCTGGCTGGAGTCGCTCTGTATGGTAACCGGCCTGTTAATGTCATAATACCTCAAAACAGGCACCGCCGTGATCAGCGTCTTGATCTCCTTCATGGCCGTGTCGTGCTTTGGCAGCCAGTGCACATCCTTATCCAGTAGCCTCCTCAGTGGTTCACAAACCTCAGACAAGCGCGGCATGAACTTGGATAGGTAGTTCACAAACCCCACATAACGCTGCACGCCTTTAGTGTCTGTGGGGTGTGGGGTCGGGCATGTCCAGAACTGCTCTGACCTTGTCAGGGTCAGCTTTGAGGCACTCGGCCAAGAGGACGTGGCGGTGAAACCGGACTTCCCTAACTTGAAATTGCAGCTTCTTCAGAGTCAGCCTCAGTTTCACTTCCCTGCATCTGTCCAATACTGCACTGCAGGTTTGCATCATGGTCTCGGATGGCTTCCTCCTCCATGTCGCAACACAGCCCACTATTAAGATGTCGTCAGCTATAGTCTCAATCCCTTTCAAGCCCACTAGGAGCTCGTGCTGCTTCCTTTGATGCAGCTCTGGCGCAACAGATACGCCGAAAGGGAGTTTCAGCCAGAGTTTTCTGCCCCACAGCGTCCAAAATGTAGTCATCAGGCTGCTCTCCTCATCCAGGCAGCACTGTAGAAACGTGTCCCGCGCATCCACCAGTGTGAAGATACATGCTTTTGGCAGTTTGTACAGCACACCATTTAAGGAGGGCATAAGGTAATGGGACCGCTTAAGAGCCCGGTTCAAGGGTTTGGGGTTAATGCAGAGCCTAAGTTTCTCTGGCTTCTTTACTATGACCAGATTACTTATCCAGTCAGTGGGTTGTGTGACTGTGACCAAGTGTCCATCCCTTTCATACTGATCCAGCTGCGCTTTAACGGCTGCTTTGAGGCCCACTGGTACGTTTCTGGGAGCGCACTGCACAGGGGCCACAGTGCTGTCCAGCTCAAAGTGAAGGTCACCAAGCAGAGAGTCAATGGGGCTGTTAAAGACATCATGGTACGTGCTGATTAGGCTCTCTTTAGTTAGCATGCTCAACTTACTGTGCTCTAAACTATTCAGCTCCTCTGGAATAGTGAAGCGCATCAGGCCGAGCTCCCCGCGTGTGCAACCCGAAAGCAGTGGCCTATTGCAGGATTTCACAATTTCAAAGTCAAGTTTGTGTCTCTTGCCTCTAATGACGCAGTGTTGAACAGGCCCATTGAGTTCATCCAAGCACTGTTGTAAAGTTTCAGTCTGGTGAGACTGGCTGAAGAGCCGTCCTGGGTGCTAGTCTCATTTGCCAATGTGAGGTCTTTTTCTCTAAGCAGGTGGCATCTCGCGCCCTCATCAGTTATTACAAGGACAAGCCTGTCTCTTATAAGCTGGTCTCTTAAGGTTCCATATTCACATGTGGCTGCTTTTCTCTCAGTCTTGTAACAAATGCATGAATAGTCTCACCCTCCTCTTCTCTCAGATTTCCAAAGAAGTACCTTTCGAAGATGACATTTTTAGTGGGTGTAAAGTAGTCTTCAAGCGCTTCCAGTATGGCTATTACGTCTTTCTGCTGGTCTTGTGTGACACCCAGGTTGTGCTTGTATAAGTGTCGGCACTCACTGCGAAGGGGGTAAGCCAGCCTCCACAAAGCGTAGCTCCTATGGAGCCATTTTGATGCTAACAAGCTATCACCCCCAGTTAGCAATCCATTGAATGCCATTCATTTTGGCGTCACTTTGACAGCGAATAACTTTACATCTGAAGCGTTTGAAGACTTTATTTTTGCATCTCACAGAGTCCGGTTGCCAGCAAATAATTATGAAACTCTGCTCGAAAACTTGCCCAATTGCTGTCACCGGACAGCTTCATCGGCTCCGGAGGCGGAATGGATGACGCCATCTCACAGTCGCAATGCTATGGCTAACGTTAGCAGGTTAGCCGCAAACGGCCACAACGACTTAACTTTTCAGTAAACAAACCAAACGCGCTACATAAGTGACAGGCTACATAAGTGACAGGCTACATAAGTGACAGGCTACATAAGTGACAAGCTACATAAGTTCACTTTTGGGTTGCAGTTTGGTGAATAAGGACGCTATACAAAGTGTGGGTTAAGATCCGTGTATTGATGTGCTGCACAACTGACACACACAACAGGTAGCACACAACACTGCTGACTTCCTGTTACATGTTAACATACCCAATTTCCCCACAGGGTGGAGCTGTTGCCTAAGCAGTGCAATAGGCATCCTTTCCCCGTTGTTTTCTTCCTTAACCCAACCTCCACCATCCCGTTATTGTCACGCGTCCCCCGCGGCCGTGTCCTGCCATGTGAGGCGTCCTCCCCCGGGGTGTGACGTTTGTTAATCTCCGTAATAGACCATTTCGTGCTGGCCACCATGAAAAAAACAAGAAAAACGTCCCTGTGAACACGAATCAACCGATTAAAAATAACGTGACCATTTGACGAACTGCCGTGAGACCGTGTTGTAGGCAGAAGGGCTCCGTGTGTGAGAATATAAACAAAGTCACGTGACTGGGGGCAGAGGGCATCGCTGAAGGCAAGATTGAATGATATAGCAAATTTAATTTGATATAACTTAAGTAATGATGAGCGTATTATCACATTAATGTAGCCACAACAGCAAAAAAAGAAGAAAAAAAAGAAAGAAAAGTTTATTTAGGTTGTTTCGCCAGAGGGGCAGCTAATCCAATCAAGGTAAATGGGCAGTTGCCCGGGCAACAATAGCCTGTACCTGTGCACGTACCTGGTGCCAACAATAAGAAAACTAAAGAAGAAAATGCTGTTGGGAACCAAGAGCCTGGTTAAACCTGATTTTAACCAAAAGGCCTCAGATTAAACTGACCTCTGGATACAGGACACACATGTGCTCAGAGACAAAGGAATCTTGGCCTGCATGTAAACCCCAAAGCCAGGGTAATTCACACCTCTATGCGAAAGTGCCAGCCAGAAGGGAAACGCCTCACAACTGGCAGGAAGTCAAAGAACTACAAGATTGTAGTCTTCACCCTTTCAAGAGTTTCGAGTCTTCCTATTGGTTCAGCGGGACCATTAACACAGCAGGGGGTCTTAACCTATAAAAAGCCTGATCCTAGGAAAATCCTCGTCTTCCATTGCAACTCCGTTGCTGAGGGGAGCGCACAAGCGCTTGTGCTGAACTTCCATTTTCTGGAAAAAGTGGATTTTATTTCGGTGGATCCTTGAAAACGCACCAGTGTTTTCATATCTGCAGTGAGAAGGAAACAACGTTTTTCTTCTCAAAGTCGACTAAACTTCCCCCTTTCTGCCTTTTTGGAGGAAGTTTCTCCGAGGCTGCTGACGAGCGCCAGGGGATTCATTCCGTTTAATTTCTGTGGAAATCTATGGACAAACAAACGGACTGAACACACCATAAGGAGGCTTACGTATGGGCAGAGATAAGTAGTGTGTTTATTAATGAGCAAAGGGTTCGCTACCACTTGTTGCCATTAAGGTGATCTGATTTAATCATGTACTGGTCCATATGTGATTATTAATCTGTTCTGTGAATGTATCAATAGATCATGGTACTGTTGATGTTGTGTTAAGTAGCTTGTTAAAACCATAAGCGCTACCTGCTTAATCACTCCTTTCACAGAGTTTTAATTACTGTCTGCGATAGAATCGCGAAATCAGCTGTTAGCCACTGGAGTGGTTATAATGACCAAAGTTTCCCTCAGTAAGTCAAAAGTCTCAGTCTGTCCTAATTACACGTGTGGTCCAGACCTGAGTAGCTGAGGGGGGCGGGTCATTATCGATAACTAAGATCAGAGTGCCTCTTTTCTTTACTCTTCTTCTCTTTCTTCTTTTACTAACACACACACACACACACACACGACACAGGCTAGCCGCGTAGCTCCCGAGCTAACGCTGTAGTTTAGCCACGTGGAATCGGCTTACGTTCGTACAGAGCTAACACAGGAACTAGCTACCATACCGGCTAAGCGTGCGCGTTGCCTAGCAACCCCCAGCTTCTTCGGCCCTTCTCCGTGCACCCCGCACCACTACCGCCCTCTTGAGGCTAAATAGTTTTGTGCAGCTCACAGGAGTAGCCATTTTTGGAGTTGTTTTTGTGTTAGAACTACATTTCGACACAGCCCCTCCTTTTTCACTCACTCTCTCTCACACACACACTCACACACACACAGACACAGACGTGTCCATGCTGCTTTGTTTTTGCTTTGTTTTGGTTGTGATATTGTAAAAGATATATAAGTTTATTATCAAAGGATTATTGATTAGCTACTGATAATTGTGACGTTAATAAATCTTATTATACTTAATTAGCAGTTGCTTGTGAATACTTGTGTACTTGTTGTAATAATTGCTGGTCGATCAGGTCCGTGCTTGGATTCACCCCTTCCTTTATTTCCTTTTTAAAGGATTACCACAGAAATGAGACTGTTCCACAGTTTGATTATTGGTCCCTGACTTGCAGGGTGGTGCCCCGTTTTGATTGTTTGCCGATTTGATAAAGTTATTAATAACCATATTCATAACTTTATTAATATTGACAAAACATCTTTGATAATTTGCCAATGATCAAATCTGTACCCTACGAGAATCCTACAATGCAAACACAACTAAATAAATAGTGAGAGACTATAGTCACACTAGCAGCTCTGTGAGTCTGTGCTAGGCGCAGCGGTGCTTTCAGCTAAATGCTAATGTCAACATGCTAACATGCTCACAATGACAATGCTAGCATGCTGAAGTTTAGCAAGTGTAATGTCCCCCAGGGGCGATTCTAGGATCAGAACTTTAAGGGGGCTCAGCACCTAATGAGAATCTGACACGGATACAGTGCCTTGCAAAAGAAAAAAGTGCTAAATCAGTAATTTCACTGGATAACAATGAATATATTTATTTATTATAATAGAGGATAAATGTCAAATATTGAACATGTGAAAAAACTATGAAAGTCCCAGACCCTTGTCTGGGTTACAGGTGCATAGCATTAGCGACAGCGACACAGGATATTAAACCTGTTTCTTTGAACCTGTAATTGTTTGCCCTCTGTCACTAACAGACAAGTTCGCAAACTCTAACTTGAAGCACTAAAATTATAATTTTTAGGGGGGCTGAAATGAAATTTAGAAGGGCTTGAGCCCCCCTAAAAAGGGTCTAAAATCGCCACTGATGTCCCACATCTTAGTTTAGACTGTTCAAGATTCAAGATTCAAGATTATTTTATTGTCATTCCAAAAGACACTTCAGGAAGTGCAGTGTAGAACGAAATGATGTTGCATAGGACCACTATAAAAACAGATATAAAAAAGAACATTAGCAACTAGAAGAATGCAAATATAAATAAATAAATAATATGGATTAGAATGCTAACATTTGCAAATAATTACTAGACACAAAGTACAGCTAAGGCTGATAGGAATGCCGTTTTGCAAGTGTTTGGTTTTTGACATGATGATGGAGCAAGATAAAAGGTAAGATAAGGAATCCCTAAAGCTGTTACAGTTCATCCTGAGGGGGACATGAATTTCTGAACTAAATTTCATGGTAATGCTGACTTCACCCCCAGACACCAAGCACAGACCGCAAAACTGTGCAGTATGATTAATCCTCTCTCACTGTACCGCTGAATGCAAATTCAGCAAGAAACCACATCTTTAAATATAAAATGATAGAAAGAGGTCTGTCATAGTCCAACACACCTACAGACAGTTTAATAAATATGAAATATGCTGCCGTACTGCTTTGTACTGTGCAATTAATCTTGTGCTCTCTCTCTAACCCTTTTTAATTAGTCACATTAGCTACTTAATCATGACTGTCTTTAACAAAAAGGTGATAGAGGGAAAAAAATAACTACATTTAAAGTGTATATCGATAAATAGAAGCATACACATGCTCTCGTATTGTATTATCAGGTCACACATGCACTGTACTATCTGCGATATGAAGATATGCCACTTTGAACCTGTTAAACGTCTATTGCAGCACCAAATGCACCAAGACAAGGACGAACATTGTGGAAGAGGAAAGCTGTGTCAGTGTGTGTTTGAGTGCTGACATACTGCAGCTACACACTCCCTGATCCATTTCTGCTGATGCCAAAAGGAAGTCCTCATTTGGCTCACACACTCAGGAGGGTCCCAGGCATGTACTCATAACATCCCCACGGAATAAAGAAACCACTGCACCACCTGATCTGTCCATACCACTGCATCATAATCAGCCAGGGAAATATAGTACCAACATGGATCATTCACTGAAGTCTAAGATATGTCTTAATCACTTTTCTGTGAGGCCAAATAAAGAGTGAGCTGAACTAAATGACAGGAAAATGAATCAAATGTCATGCTTCAATGTATTCAGTGTCCATCAGAGGCTGTAATGCGCAACATTTAATGACATCTTTATCTTCAACCAACTTCCACTACAGTCAGTAAAGGGAATGTTTTTACTAAAATGCATTTAAAGAAACGGTTGTAATGGAATTGGCATAAATTCACTGGCTTAACAGATGCATATGAACACAGTGAGCTCTGCAGACTCTTACGTGGGCCCTTCACTCCTGCTGGCTCAGCAGATTTGACTATACTCACTCAGAGCTTTTACTGTATAAGAATGAGCTGCCTCTCATCCTCCATCTAAAGACTGACACACTGTAAAAAGCCCCAGTAAAGAAATACAGATGAAAAGAAGAAAATGTTCACTCTGTATGAATAAAACATTCTCTCTCATTTTTAATCAATTCCCACATATGCAGATTATAAACCGCAGAAGAAAAGTGTTGTTACTGTTCTTTTTATAGTGCAAGAAATCCCCATCTCAAGTTCTATCCTCACACACATATAACATTAGACTGTAGCACTACATGATTCTACGGTGCTTAAGCATGACGGCTTACCGGCATGCTGTAAAAGTTCCACTCTGGCAGATTTGAGATTACTTCAGGAATCTCTGCATTAAAATGAGAGGCGACTGGCAAAACGCTAACACTGTCTGCTCTAATTTCCCCTGAGCCATTTATTCTCTCTTTCCCTCTCTGCAGAGCTTTTTTTTCCTCCACATTCAGACAAGATGTGTGTAATGAGGCTAGGTGCCTCTGTGACAACCTGGCACGCAGCAGAGCCCCAGTAACTGATGATGCTGTCTTGGACAGAGAGGGGAAAAACAAATGCTGCTTACCTGGAAGAGAGATGTGCTGCCTCACAAATAGTGGAAGCAGAGAACAGATATGCAGGAAGAAGAAAAAAGAATATTAACAATCTGCACTCTGGTTTATCCTACTCTCAAAAGACATCCCAAAACCCCAGAGCTGGAAGGTCCCAGTTTCTCCTGGGGGGGTGTTTCTGTCCAAGAAGCAGACACTCTCAAACAAGACTTTTCTTGGCTCAAGGTGCTGGTGACGTGCACTCAGATCAGGCAGAGAGGAGAGGAAACACTCACACAGATTAACATTGTTCTCACACACTGAAATCAGCGCAAGCATCAGAGCCGGTGCAGTTCCCCTGCTGTATTTCCCGGCACTGTTCGCTCATTGGCTGAGGAGCTACTCAATAAAAACCCTCCTTGTCATCAATTGGGTAGGTAGGGAGAGGGTGGGATGGGGGGAGGGTGGGGGTGGGGGTGGGGGGTGTAGTTTTTTTCTGTGGCGCACTAACAACCATGCTCCTCCTCTTTTCTTTCTTGCTCCATCACTTCTTCCCTTAGTACAGGCAGCCAGGGAGTGCTGAGCTTTGAGAATTAGACGCAGGAGGGAAGGGAGCAAGAGAGCAAGGAGAGATGAGGTAAACGAAAGCAGTACAAATCAATGAGTGGTCAGTGGAGAGGTGAAGATAGTAACCAGCAGTCTGCAGTAGCTCTCACAGATTTTAGCACCTGTGCCTCCCTGCTGCAGGAGCTCTGCAGGAACCTGAGTGCAGTGAGGTGTGAGGACCTGAGAGGATAGAATTGGGGGGGGGATGGGTGAGGGGTGTTACCGGTCTGCTCGGGCTGGTTTTGCTGCAGTATAGAGGCAGGCAGAACACAGATGGGAAGTTTTTTTTTTCAGCAGCAGTTGATGTAAAGCTCCAGCAGACTCGGCAGCATAAAAAAAGGCTACTAGTTCCTCCCTTTCTTGTTTACAGGCATCTAACATGTGACTGGTGAATAATTTAAAAGAGCAGAGGGTGATGAGCTGCAGGACAGACACGGATCACTGCTGCTGCTGCTTCATTAAGGAGACTAGAGATTACAGAGTCGTCTAATTAAACAGTGTAAAAGTCAAGCAGGAGTCAAACTGTATGTTGTTGAAGAGCATTGAATCCGGCATGATGCCGCCTGCAGACACAACATTCAGTTCTACGAGCGTTTCTTTCAAGATTGGTCACGTCAAATGAAATATCAGCAGAAAAGAGATCTACTTAAACATGCACGTCAGAAGATGTAGGCAATATTTTTTCTCGTTTTTAATTTCCTTCCCACTCAACAACTTAGTGCCTCAAACACTTAAACAGATTTAATGAAGTCTCATTCTACCATCTGAAATCAATAGACTACCATTAGTCCTGCATCACACTGCCACTGCAGGTCTCTCTGGGGAAATCCATACAGTACCTGGCTGCTTTGTGGGAATCACTGTTTACATCAGCCAATGTGAAGTAGCCAGAAATATACACAATCTAATCATTTCAAACTGTTTTAGATATTATAACTGTGAAAGCAGATGAATAAGAGATCTCAGGGACAATATTTGGCATAAACGTTATTTAAGCTATTCAAAAAACATGAGAAAGAATGGCTTAAACTATACCTAGCAGTATCACCTCCTCATACCACCTTAACTGCCCAAGTCTTTGGCAAATGAAGAGCTTACTCAGACAGTGCATCCAGCTGATTTAGCAGTGAAACATTTGTTAATGAAAAGCAACGACAGGACAGTGGTGTGAGTGCCAGTTACACCATTACACATATTAAACCTTGTGGGAACTTTGCCAAAATCTCTGCATCAAATAGCAGCGAGGCTCCCTTTAAGGAGGACACACCATTTCGTTGTCTTTGGCGTTACCCTTGACATAATAGCGGCCATGCAGTGCTCAGTGCATTAACAACGCTCAGACCAACACATGAGTCATAGATGCTGCATCACTAAAGCATTGTGACTTTTTATGAACTTTCCATCCCGCTGTGCCTATTTGCTTCCCGCTCGGGGAGGGAGTGGTGACAGAGTAAAGTTTTGATGGGATCTAATTTTTTAGCCAGAGGATATTTAGTGATTGCCTCGTGCTGGACTTCATAGCAATAAATTATACTAGATGAAACAGAGATGTGTGCCTGAAGCACCTTTCAAAAAAAGGTGAACCAGGAAGTCTAATGAGCCTCAAATATAAAATGAAAGAATAAAGCCATGCTAACAAGCTCACAATGACAATGCTAACATGCTGATGTTTAGCAGGTATAATGTTTTACACGTTTACCATCTTACTTTGGTGTGTTGACATGCTAACATTTGCTTATTAGCAATTATTAGGTTTTCAGTCATTATATATCAGGTATTTGGTCATAAACTAAAGTATCGGAACCATTTACTCTGACAATGACACTGGATATAAAGTCAGAGGGTCATTACAGTTCATCCTGAGGGGGACATCGATTGTTGAGACATTTCACTCAAAACCACAAATGTGAACCTCATGGTTGTGCTAGAGGAAAAGTCAGGGGATCACCAAAGTCAGTCACTTTGTCTGGGGACCATGAACGCCTGTGCAAAATCAATTCATTTTTTTTTTTTTTTTTTTTTATTTAACTTTTATTTAACCAGGAAGAAACTCATTGAGATTAAAAATATCTTTTTCAAGAGTGTCCTGGCCAAGGCAGGCAGCAACAACCACACATACAATTCATCCAACAGTTGTTGAGATATTTAAGTCTGGACCAAAGTGGTGGACCGACCCACAGACAGACTGAAGAGATTGCTTGATTCTGGACCATCAGGCTCGTGGGCCGAATTAATCTGACTCCCCTTTAAACTCCCATAAGCCCTTCCTCTGTGTGTTCGTTGATCCTTAACCAGTACACTGAAAAAACTCAAGGAGACGAAATTCTCAGTTAACATTTTAGTAAACAGTATTGTAAGAAAATTACACATATACTGTATGTGGGCTTTTGAATCAAGGCTAAGTATCCCTATCAATCAGACAAAACGCGAGACGCAGGTCCACTCAGCCTTTGACAGTTCAAGCGCCTCGATCTAGCTGACCCTACCCTGATCATGCTGTCCCCCAGGTCCTTTTACCAGGCAGAAAGTATGTGTGTGAGTGTATGTGCGCGTTGGTCTCCATGCACCCCCTCGTCAGGAGTCCGTTTGGTTCCACTTCCTACATCCAACGGCTATCTTACAGCGGTTTTCTGTTATCTTGTCTTGCACAAAACCTACAATGACATTTCTAAACTATGATAATTAAACTATAACAGAACACTATAAAAATATCTCAACAAGACCCACATTGCCATCAATAGAGACTTTGCACATTTGACATTTTTTTGCTCAAATGAAACCCCACAAAAAAAGCAATTATTCCTACAGTAGGTGGAAAACACAAACATCTCATCTAATCACCAGAAATAAGAAAAGTGAACACTGACATTAAAAGTCAACACCTCTTTCACCCAACTGATTAAATGGGAGTACAGTGTGTGCAGTTTACCAACATCGCATGACATTATTTCTCATTTCATAAGTCAAGGCAACTGCAAGAAAATTTAATTTTTAAGATTCAAACATATGACGTATATTTAATTTGTGCACATATTACATTATCAGGGATTTAATGATGGTTTTCATTGGAGGGAGGTTTGAAACTTTCTCGGTGCAGGACCTAAATTAGACAAAGTCTCTCGCTCCATGACCCTATTGCAGCCTCCAGGGGCCCACCAGAAGTAGGCCTGAGACCCATTATGGCTCCCAGCCCACAGGTTAAAGCTGAACGACACAAATTGTGCAAGCAGATGGCACAAAACGGCAGAAATATCTAGTCAAAGGATTATAAATTGAATGGGCAGTTAACCTGTCTTGAGCTTTCTTTTAATTTTTTGGATGTGGAGGTAGAAATTTATGAATGTACTCATATCAAACAGCTCTTTCAATCCTCCCATTTTCAGAAGGCCTGCAGATGTCGTTTCTCAGTTGTAACACTAGAGGCCGCCCCACTCGAAGAGTCAGATTCTAGAGCTGGGTCACTCATCATGCAGCACACTTCCTTACTATCTCTACACCGTGAAACTAAGGGTGTGTACTACTAAGAAAGAGTATTCTTGCACAAAATCTGATTCATACAATCTGAACATGATGAGGGACAGAGGGAGGGAAACAGTGGTGGTTTGGATTCTTTAAAGTGTAATGACGAAGACATCTCCTTTTCTATTTGCATTCCCCCCCATTTTCATCTGTGATTTTCATTTCCCTCGCTCAGTTTTTCTATGGCAACATACTGTAAAAGCACATTTCGCCGGTCGAGCCACTTGTTCCCAAAATAAACCGAGCAAGATGGAGTGCTGAGGCTAATTTTGTCAGCCTCTGTGTGAACCCATGTGTCTTTGTAACCTGGATATCTCTGGCATGCTGCCCCACATCACTATGCAAGCAACTTCAAGTCAAATAGCTACAAGATCAGTATTATAGACTGGTATTTCTATTATGAAAGTGCACGCATACCGTGCTGTACTCTTGGGCCCGTTTGAGCCAAATGAATAGTTTCTGCTGTCTCCAGATTCTCACTGGTTTGCTGCCAAAAGGGCTTCATATGTTCAGCAGCTGAGTGAAACTGTAGTGGAAAATAATTCAATCAATTTGGAGATATAGTAGCTTTCTGCTGTAGAGTAGTTTACAGTGCTTTATGAATTCTACTCTAAATTCTTGGTAACCTTTTACTATGAAAATATATTTTTAATGTGGTACCAATTATGAGGAAAATTGGAATTTCCTTTAAAGAAATGTTCACTTTAAACCAAAGTAAATATTCATTAGTCATTCAATTATTATTGGAAGCTTTGTTATTTACAATGTGCATGTATGTGGACACTTTTCCCCAAATTACATAGTTCTTTCCTGGAAACTTGTTGGAAATGATTAAGGAATATATCCAAACTCACAGAGCTATAAAATCTTACAGTTTATGCAGTAGTTTATTTAAATATCTATAATTAGTATAAACCTGTTTTACTGCATTTTATTAATTTCTAATTCAAACTATGCACAGATAGTCATTTAGAATAGTTGTTTTTCACAATAAGCAAAATATTATGTTTTTTTTTTTTTTTAACCTTTTGTAGCCTTTACACTACTTCTTCTGGGGATTTCAGTTGAAATAACACACTGTATTGAAAAAAACAAAACCAGAAATAAATTTATTTATTGATATAAACACGTAGATGTTACATGTAGTTCCCTATGAGGAACAGGAAATTCCTGCTGTAGAAGTCTTGGTGTACACCTAATTAGACTGACAAGATGATTTAGTTATCATGGACAGTATCGTTGGGGGGGGGAGAAGCTGATTGTGGACACGGATATGGACTTAATAATGTAGTCAACGATAAAGGCATGAAGCGGCAACAATTGTTCATCATAACACAGGGTAGCGTGGTCACCATCCATATATACATGTTCTTCCAGGAATCCAGCACCTCCCTGTAAAAGAAACATTTTAAAACGTTAAAATCTTTATTCATCGCTGTGGAACGGCAGTTTTAGAAACGCTAAAAGTGTCACGCACCTTATGCTGCAAAGACCTCATTCCTTCTGCTCCTAATTTGGGATCGCAACAGATGAACAAATAACAACAGGTGTTAGAATGGAGTTGGTCTTGCAGTTGCAGAGACTGCAGCGATTCAGAATCACTTCAAAAAAATAAAAGGAAATAAGGCGTACATAAAAAGAATTCTATATTTTACAAATAAGCTTTACCCAGCAATTATTTATCCAGTATTGTATAAAATTACAACATTACTCATATTAAGGCTCCAAAATGTAGAAAACTGTGTTAATGTTGAGTGAGTAAACTGCAAATAAAAAGGAGGCTGCTGCTACTGCTGAGTTGAGGAAATGTGATAAAGTTACCTAACCGAGTACACGAGGTGCCGTTACAGATTTAATTTACGGGTGCTACCTCCAGGACTCTTTCAGTGGCAGAGGCCACCTTTTCCAAGTTTAGCACCCTCCATGTATGGAAAGCAAATCATGGAGAAGGCCGATGTCACCTCAGGACTCATATAGATCAACCTATCCAATAAATCCAGCGTCATCATTAAACTTTTATTGCATTCATGTACACAAATACCCATGCTGTGCAACTAAACTACAAGTAACAACTTACCCAAAAAATAACTTACAATAAGACCATACTATCATGTACATGTTTTAAGGTTGATAGGCACTTTTCTTACCCATTTCTGACTTGAATGTTGACTTATTTCTTCTCTGCATCTGGAACCACTGGTTCTGTTTAACACAAAGACAGGTTATATGCTTTTAGAGGTATACATCTCAAACACCTGTACTTAAAATATAATTCTTATAACCATGAATAGATTAAAAAGCGGTTTTAAAGATATATATTTTTAAGATCTTTACTTACGTTTGACCTCCAGCTTGCAGCTGACCACTGCTTCTCCGAGAGTGTTCTTGGCTTTGCAGGTGTACACACCGCCGTCAAAGTTCCCAGGCTTACGGATCTCCAGAGTGCAGATTCCCTGGACGCAAACCTGCCTGTACTTGGGGTCGTCTCCAATAATCATCTGGTTCTTCATCCATATAACCTTGGGCTGTAGAAAAAGAAACAGATTTATCTGATTAAAACACGTGATGTGAAAACTATCATCTGAAATATAAACAAGCAGCAGTGTTGTTTCTATTTAGGTTTGTGCTAGAGAAACCCTTTTGATTGAAGTGGACACACAGCCAGTTTGGGAGTTTTAATGTCACTGACAAGGGAGGACCTCCTTGGACGCCACAGGGAATGTTACATGACCCCCGCTGGTCTGACCCCGCTATGGCCTCTTCTCCTCCTCCCCTGCTTCCAACGCCAAGAATACCAATTCTAGCCTCCTTCAAGACTATCTACACTGCCGTTCTGTTGGCGAACCGGGGGGGGGGGGATTATGAGCCCAAACAGGAGGGGAGAGGCTCAGACAGCTGGCTAGCAAGGCCGGGCGAAGATCTTACACATTCTCAGCTCAGAGCTAACACAGTGACAGCAATGGATGAGTGAGGGAAGAAAGGTGTTTGGTACAAAAAAGAAAAACACTCACCAGTCGCAATAAAGCTGCAGACGAGTAGTTTGAGTATATTTGTCATATTAATTGAATTATTCTTGTGTCAGCAGTGAGCAGGGTTGTTTTGAAAATTCTGCCTTGGTGGTGTGTCCGGTGACACTCAAATGATTTGGTAGCTGAAACACACTGAATTTATGAGCTACGCTGTTGGGAAATCCAGTTTGGAAGACAAACTATATGCAAGCAGAATCAGCTGTGGTACTAATGTTTTGCTGGAGCTGTTAGTTTGGTGGGGAAATGGAAGAGCATGCAGAAAAAGTTACTGTACTTTTGGGAATCCCCTGACGGAGCACAGCAGCTTGGTGCTGTAGCCGACAGTGGTGGCTCTGTCGTTCAGAGAGGTGGTGAACTTGGGCGCCTCGGTAAAGTCGCGTTCCTTGTACTCAGGAGGCTTGTAGTCAATAGCTGGAGAATGGAAGAGAAACAAACTTGACCATAAAGATGTATGTATGTATGTATGTATGTATGTTAATAGTCTTATTTTGGCCCATCAATTTGACATGCTCATCTCAGGTACTACAACAGTTCTTAGAAATATGTGTTATGGACCTACTATATCTGAATAGATCAGTCACATGTGGATCTGTAACCTTATAATTTAAGCTCAAAGGTCCACTTACTTCCTTTCTAAGCTTTCAGAGTCTGCTGAAAGCGAACTTTTGATGGTAGGTTATTTAGTTGCGCATACTGTTCCCAAAGGTCAAAAATGAACCTCCATGCCCAAATTTGTATGTATTAAGCTTACTAAAAAGTCTACTAGCAGACAACACCAATATTAATATGGTGTCAGTCGTTAAGAAACTGCCAAAACCAAAATTAGAAAGCTAATGAGTTGATAGCTTTAGGAAAACAGGGGAAAGAGTATAAAGTAGTAAATTAAATTCCTCCGTGTCAGTTTCCCTGTTGGTCTAGGAACAAAAAAAATAATAGAAAGTTACCTGTCTTCAAGATGGTGGCCTCTTCTTTTGCAACGGTAGCGCTCTCGCTTACTCCAACCTTGTTTTCAGCGAACACTCTGAACTTGTAGACGTTGCCCATGATGAGGTCGGAGATAGTGGCATTCAGTCTGTGGTAATGATCCAACACAGTGAACCAGTCCTGCAGACACACAACAGGAGGAGGTTTTTAAGGATGCAAGATGGACTGTGTGTAATGTTTCGGGGTGGGGGGGTCCTTCCTAGTGATAGACACCCTTTGATACTGAAAAAAAAAAAACTTACTCCAGTCTTTTTGTCGGCCTTCTGGATTGTGTAACCTGTGATTTCTGTGTTTCCGTTGTCTTTGGGTGCAGTCCATTCCAGAGCAACATTGAAGCCCCAGGTATCCACAATCTTCACGCTGGCGGGAGGCCCCGGCAGCTCTGTGAACAACCAACACTTTTTAAATACATACAACTAATCTTCCACATATTATTCTTCACCGTCTCTTGAACAGAGTGATTATATTTCCCTCTGTTTGATGCGACATTTTGCTCACCAACAATTTGAAGGATGAGTGAAGCCTTGTCTTCGAAGTCCTCCACCTTCACACACATCTCATACACGCCAGAGTCTTCTCTCTCGGCTGTACGGATAAACAGGATGCTGTCTCTGTCAGTGCTGCGGATGTTCACCCTCTTTGTGTCCAGGGGCTGCCCATCCTTTGTCCAGCTGACTACAGGTTTGGGTTTACCCTGGTGACAAACAAAAAAATATATATAGTATATATCTCAGACAGTGAATTGTGAGGAGTTCTGTAGTTTAAGTTATTGTGCGTTTACAGGATGATACGTTAATCTTCAGCTTACTGTGAAGGGGATGCTCAGGTTGATCTTCTCTCCAACCTGAGCGACGTATCTCTGCCTGAGGAAACGTGGCAGGCGGACCTTGGGACGATCTAGAGACAAACACAACCAACGATTATTATAGTACCGGCGGAGGAACAGTGACGACAAGACACAGCCTGAAAAGGATTGTTAGGATCTGTAAAGAGATTTTGGGAGTGAAACAAAAGGATTTTCATTTTGCTTTTGTGGCCCACAAATCCTAAAGAAATCGATAAAGCCACTGAGCTGGTCTAAGCCCATGTTAGCCAGGGGATTTTCACTGGTGCCATCAGGGTATGTATGGGCTTTAACTGGTTGTAAAAGTCGTTTATCCCTTTTGCTTTACATCTGTCTACTCGCAGAAGATGGGACAAGTAGGACTTTGTATAGATTATAATAAGGGTAAATAAAATTAGAAGTTGCACATAATATTGTCAGGGACAGGTTAGCATTTGTGTAGGTTTATGTGAATGCATATGTATGTATGTTTTTTTTTCCCCCTTTTAGTCTGTTGTCCTATGTGCAAGTTGACACATACAATTGCCTTATTGGGACAAATTAAATGGAAATAACACAGGAAATTGAAAAAGTAGAGTTGTAAAACTTGCATGTAGGGAATGTAAATCATTTGAAATATAAAAAAGTGTGAGAATATCACAGGCGTGAGGTGGCCTGGTGGCTCATCTATGCTTTCCTCACTGTGTAGAAGCTTGTAAAAAGCCCAATAAATCATCCCTAAAAAGAAAATTACACTGATAGCTAGCCACTGTGACGTTTGAAATGATACCATGCCTCAGAAGGATCTTTGCTGAGGCTCATTTGTAAAAGTGATTTGGTGAGAGGCACCACCTGCTGAGTCCAGCAAAGCAACATTTGTCAGGACTCTAAATAAAGAAAGCGTACTGTAGTATATCACCTCCCCTCATGACGCATGATCGGGAGATTCAGTTACTGAAACTCACGTCAGAGTGCATTCAAATGGTAGATAAATGAAGCAGGGAAGCAACTGATTAGGAAACCTAAATGATTTAGTGTAAAAAAGGAAAAATAAAGTGAGATGTGCCTCTGTATGTTAGAACACATATACGGCATGTTAAGTGTCTTATCACTTGACTCAGAGAGGATTAGGCTTAATGAGTATTCTCCCTGTAAAGTCTGTGGCATGTTTCAAAATAAACAGTGAATCTCTGGAAGTCATTAGATTTGGGTGTCACCTGAGAGGTTAACTCCATATCCCCCACCCACTGGAATTTACCATCCACCCCCTTTCTCCTGCCCCCACAGGCCCCACCTGCTTGCAGTCAGATCACTTGTCACCATAGACCTTCACGCAGAGGGCTGTATGAATCCTAACAGGGATCACAATGCAATCCAACCCCCCCCCCCTCAGAACAATCTGGGTTAATGGCGGGGACATCCCAGCTATTTTTTCCAAAGCTAGGTGGTCATATTGTCGGAAACCATTCATGAGTTGTTTCTGTATGTGGCGGAACGCCTGCAATGGCGAACATGAGGGTGAACATGCACGTGTGAGAATTGAAATATTGCTGGCTGGGATCAAGTTGCCATTCCTCCCTGTTCGGCTCTCCATTACGCATAACGATGATATATGAGCGAGAAGAAGTAACATAGCTCCTCTTTTTAAGGCCCTCGGGTCCAATCGTCATTTTACCGCACATCACTTTAGATATACTGTCTATGATTAACACTGTAAGGTGTACGCCATCAGTAAAACCCGTCTACTTAACAAGTGCATAATTATGACACTGTGGACAGGTGGATCAGTGTTTCAAGTCAAAGTGGAAACGAGCGAGAAGGCCTCAGTTTTAAACCGTTAACACTGCAGGTATGTGCCAACGGGACACGGACAGCTGAGACGAAAACATTGCTGAGCTGCTTCAGTTTGACTCCTGCACTTGACAACTCCCCTTTAATAAATGGCTCTATGAAGTTCAGTCCAGACCTGTGTCAAATAGTATAGTTGCATATTTATTTATCTTTACATATGGATTAAGCTAATCATGTAGCATGTGAGATCAAACTTAATCCCATAAGATTACTTGGAAACTCAGTCCAAGATTTGTCCTAATGTAATAAACCCCAATTTTAAGTAAAGATTTATTTGTCTTAAAAGAAATAGACCGATTGTTTGCAATTTGATTTGAATTTTTGTCATGGTGATCCAGATGCAGGTCATACCCGAGGCCAACATTTTGAGAACCAGATTTAAAAGAATTAATAAAGAAAATGGCCTAATGATGACATTTTACACTCCGATTTGTCACTCATTCGTGGTTATTGTGTTTCAATACACTTTGTAGGTACTAGGTTTGTATGTATGGTGTATGTAGTATTTAATATTTAGTAGATTATGTAATTGTGCATATATTACTATAATAGTTTTCTTACTATTCTGCATTTAATGGCCCTGCTTGTAATTTTTTTGTATATTAACTGACCCATTTGGGAAGCCTTCTTCCCACGGTTTACTGCTCCTATTGTATATAGCATTCTAGTGTTAGATTTTTAACGCTTACGCATCTGTTCTTGTAATTCATTTAGCTGCTGTGACGCTTCAATTTCCATGTGTGGGATCAATAAAGTTTATCTTAGGTGACATTTGTTTGTGATCAAGTGGCAAAATAACAGAGGAAGTAGTTCATTTCTTGGGCTTATTACTACATGTTGAGTTATGTTCTGTGCTGAAATGGATCTTGCACACTTCTTACTAGCGACCTCCTTCACCAGGACAGGCTCGGGGAGGGCGACAGGCGGGCTGCGGCCGCCAGCATTCACAGCCACCACACGGATCTTCAGACGGTCACCGGTGGTCTGGTTCTTGATAACGTAGCGGCAGGACTTCTGCAGATCCTCATTGACTGCTTTCCAGTCCTCAGCTGAATGGGGAGATCACACAAAATGAAGGCCGAGCTCTTGTTCGTCTTAATATTACAGGATAAATACTGATCATAGAGCGTGCTGACTGTGAAAACTGCAGGCAGACAGAGAGGAAAACATCTAACTCATACAGCATTAATGAATCACGACAGTTAGCACAGCTTGTTGTGCAGCTCTGTAATGGAGTGATTGTGTTTGACACAAATTATCTTCGTAGTATTAGACATGAAATCGCTGTTGCTTCCTTGCCCTGTCTGCTAAATCAAGCCTGCATTGAACTGCTGCTGATATTAGCTTAGGGCTGTTAGTCTAAAAGCAGAACCTCCAGCAAGACCACAGCAAATGCCTCTTTCCTTGTAGGGACAAGTTAGGTAGCTCATGATATAACTCTGGGAGTGACACTTCGGGAACAGCTGTAACAGATATGGCTGACCCACATTAAAACAGCAATTTAACACGTTCCTGGGTGTATTTAAAAAGTGTTTAAACAGTAAAGATAGCATTATAGATATTAGAGATAGGATGATACTTTCTGTAAAAACCTCAAATGAGCTGTTGAAATAAGCTTAAATATGTAAAAATTAAATAAGCTTTCAAAATGATTTATAGGTCAGCTGACATTTTTGCCACGGTGTATTAATAATCCGAAACCCCCTTTCGTGCAAATGCCGGTATTCAGTGCACCTGGTCGAAAGCAAAAACAGGACTTACTTCCATCCTTGCAGACTTCAATGGTGTATCCATCCAGACCGGAATCGCCGACGACCTCTGGCTGGCTCCAAATGATGGAGACTGAAGTGTCATTCTTATCCTCAACAAACAGATCCACTGGGGCACTTGTGGGCTCTACAGATGCCACACACGCACAAAAAAAAAAAAAAAAAAAAAAAAGAATTTGATTATCCAACTGACATTTGCAAAAGGCAGCAATGCACAAAGTCAATCCAATCAGAAGTCAATTCAAAATTGAGGTTCATAAGAGATGATGTAATAAAAAGAGAGATGAAAGTCAAATCAAATCACTCAGTTTCCTTTCTGAATAGACCTTTACCTTTGGGTGGGGGTGGTGGAGGTGTGGGCGCTTTAGGCTCTTCTGGTGCAGGAGCTTCACCTGGTGTTAAATAGGCATTTACATTATTACTTGCAGTGTAATCAGCAGAGCGATGCTACAGCATCAAATAAAATCCAGCTGCTGTATGTACCTTACGGCTCTCCGCTTCACAATGCTATATACTGAAGTGCTTTTAATCCAGTTTGTCTAAAAATGACTAAAATCATCTCAGATACTACAGAGAGAGGAGTGAACAGGAACGTATTGTTTTACCATCAGCAGGCGCTTCGGCGTCAGCAGCGGGAGCACCTTCCTCTGCGGCAGGAGCGGCAGCAGCTATTATTAAATGTTAGATGTGAATGATTAGAGCATTAAGTAGATGGGACGTATTCGAAACAGATAATAGGTGTGTTGAGACTGCGGTCTGTGATCAAAGTGTCATAAAGTAGGCTAGTTAGTGTTGTTAGCTTTAACGTACGAGGTTGAAGATTCAAAATGTAACAGAGTTAGATGTGTGTGGTGGCTCATGTGATTTCTGTACCATCGGCAGGGGCCTCAGCGGCAGCAGCGGCAGCAGCTGGTGCTTCTTCTGTGGGAGCGGCAGCTGATATTAGAGGTTAGGAGATATTAGTGTGGCTGTACTGTAGGAGAAGGACTTTTGCAAGATTTAATTAAACTTATATAAAAATGTCCGTTATTCCACTCTGTTCTTTACCATCAGCAGGGGCCTCAGCGGCAGCGGGTGTTTCTTCTGCAGCAGGAGCGGGAGCTGATATTAGAGGTTAGAAGATATTGGCATTAGATATTAGTGCAGTTATCTTTTAGTGTAGGAGGTTCAAGTTTTAATAACTCGTATAGAAGATCTTTGTTAATACACTGATAGTCTGTTTTACCATCAGCAGGGGCCTCAGCAGCAGCAGCAGCGGGTATTTCCTCTGTAGCGGGAGCTGACATTAGTGGTTAGAAGATACCAGCATTAGATATTAGTGCAGTTATCTTTCAGTGTAAGGGGTTCAAGTTTTAATAATTCTTATACAAGATCTGTGTTAATACACCGATAGTCTGTTTTACCATAGGAAATCGGTAGATGCATAACATTTGGAAAATATGACATGACATTTTCAACATGTTATGAAGGAGGTTAAATCTATTAAAATAAAAAAGGGGGGCTAAGTTAAAATAAGCAGAAATGGGTGAGTCAGGTGGTCACTGAGATACCTTGCAGCAGCCTCATCAGTGGGAGCAGCTGATGTAGATATTAGATGTTAAATATTAGAATAGAATATTTTTTTTTAAATAAACAGGTGTTAATATGCGTTATAGCCTACGGACAGCAAACCAGCGCCACTACCTTGAGCCGGGATATTAAGGTGTGTTAATGTGTGCTTGTTAGGGGTCCAGGTGGAGCTTTCACTGAAGTAGCCTCTAAAAGCGCATATTAGCAACAACCGTACAAGTTAACATCACACAGTGTTGGAGAAGGAATCCAAGCAGGCGGTTTGAGCAGTTATTATGCTTTTTTCCGTTTTACGTCGAGGGCTACAACTCCTTGCACACGGCACCTTCACGCTGTGAGCGCGTGCGTTAAGGTTATCGCCGGGCTTACCATGAGGTGAACCGACTACTTCGGCTTTAATTAAAAAGGTTAAGCAATTAATCCACGGTTCATCCACTGACAAATCAAATGAAGATGAACTGTATGCTGTATAATGGGGTAACTCGTGGCTCGCGAGCCGCTGCGCTCGGTGCATTACCATCTGCGGCTGGAGGGGCGGGCTCCTCAGCCGGCGGGGCAGCGGGGGCCTCTCCCTCGGCGGGGGCAGCAGCCTCAGCGGGGGCTGGGGCGGCTTCGGCCGGAGCGGCCTCAGGAGCCTTCTCCTCCTCCTTCTTGGCTGGTTCTTTCTTAGCCGCCTTCTTGATCGGGGCAGGCTTGGACGGCATGTTGACGGCTGCAGCTAATTCCCAACGCGGTTAAGTCCGACCTTAAAACTGGATCCAATGCCGACATTCCTGCGGGAGTGGCAGGCTTATATAGGTCCCGGCAGGTTCAAGCACCGCCTCCTAATGAATTAAACGTAATGGATACTGAGCACCATGTCTGACTCAGACCTCTATGTCTGTTTGTCTCACTCACTCATTAACACTCACTGTACATCAACAACTGTTCCACTACATAAACTATAACCTAATTCAATGAAATTGTGTCATAATTAATAATACAATCATGGCCAATTTAATTTAATCATACTATACGGTGGTATTTATGATTTATGTTTATGGTGAAAAGCAATATACAGTATAGGCTATATCACTGTATTACTTTTTTTTAATCCTACAACATTCATATGGCCTCTATGATCATTTATAGCTGCAGCAGGTAGAAAATCGCAGGAAAATTTAAGTAGTGAGACCTCTTACTGCAGCTCTTTCTCTCCCCTCTGTCACAGGGCAATGCATGGCAGGACTCTGTAATGACCTAATGACCTGTGATTGGCCAAAGTCTCCCGTCACGGCACCCAAAAGTCTAGTTCTCTTAGATCACTTGAATTACAATATGCTAAAAGATTATTATGTTTTCTTGTTGCCCAATGACGCCAAAAATAGAGTTCCTACCACAGCAAAAAATAAATAAAAAAAGCAATACTATACAGTATTATTTTATAGTTCTTATTAACAGGTCAACACTGCCACACTGACACACAAGAGGCAACAGAATAAATATAACATGTATTTTATTGATTCCAACAACCAGTGATAGGTGGATGAAAGCTTTCAGAAACATGCCTTTTTCCATGTATTGGACCCGACTCTAAAGAAATATACCTTTCTCTCAAGCATGATTTTTTTGTTTCCACGTCCCTTAATGATTGTTGCCGCATCCAGAATGCTGACCTATTTACAATCTTTACACTGATGTCCTGTACAAAATAGAGAAATTAATTACAAAGGATTCTTTAGAAAAAGAAAAAGACATATCAAACATTTGGAGTATTAAAAAGGAAAACATTATCTAGAATGATTTTCCTAACAATACAATAATGTCAGTTTTTTTCTCATCACACAGCAAGTTTACATGCATTTACAACACTTAGAAACCCTTAACATTTGCACTTCAGTGACATTAGATATCGCATAACTTTCTTTTTTTTAATCTTAGTTTAGTACCCACAACAAGCTTTGCAAAAATATGACTATTCAGCAACCTGTATTGGCTAAAGAGATCAAATTCCTCTCTTTATCTGGTTTGATTCTATATAAAATTAACTATGCAAACAGTGAAGTGCTGATTTTATCGTCATTTGACCATTCACAAGTCCAGTTATGATACTTTTGTTGCCATTCATAAAGGACAAAACACATGAAACCGCTTCCAAAGTGCTTCATTTCTTTAACTACATCTATGAATCCTGTTCTCAATGCAACGCCACACAAATCCTCCTCTCTTTAAGGCTCAGTAGCGCCTGCTAAAACAACCTTCCACTTTTGTCCTGTGGTGCAATTTTGTCCAAATTAGGAACTCAAAGACAGACCAGATGAAAACACACTGCATTTGCACGTGAGGATCAGACATTTGCTGATTGCCAACACCAGTAGAAGTTGCTGCATAGTCCTGATACACTAGTAAGCAAACACAAATCACAGCTACTACAGAGCAACAGGCACAACAACCAGTGAATGAGATGAGAAGCTCGAGCTGATGGCTTTAGTTAACCTGCAGAAACAGACCAGGGTTGGTAATACTGCCTAATAGCGATATATTTACAATAACTGACATTATTCTCATGTGACCAATGTGAGAGTCACGGGCCATTTGGTATCTTTTTGCTCTTTGAGGTCTTTAATTCCTTCCTTTTTTTTTTAGTTTACATGTGACCAATGAAGAGCTGCGGATTAGCTTGAAGTTTTGTTATCAGCCTTATGCAAAGAGTGCAATAACGAAGCAATAAGCAGCTCAGATACAACTGAAAATGTTAAACTTTCTTATCGAGCTGTCATAAAAGTGGTCTAACATTCATTTACAGGATGTATGTACATGGGAAGTTTAGTCTGAGCACCTAAACAACGAGACAGGTGAATTATTTCGACAATACTTGCCCAACCACTTTGTCTGCCATTTACTCCATTAGGGCTTTTTTATTTTTTTTACAAAAATCGACACAAAGTACCTTAAAAAGGGTTTAAATCGTTTTGCTTTTTACTCTTGGCTTGGAACAACCACTCTCCATAGTCAATTTGCACTGTGTCGTGTACCCAAAGTGTTCTCAAATATTAATACCGTACGACATTAACATGGGCATAACACCTACATTGTCTCACATGACTTCACTGTCTCTACAAAATGTCTTCAACACTTATTCAACATGTCCTAAAAATATCAGACATTATCTTCCAGATTTATTTATTTTGCATTACTTTAGCGTTTGACATTTCTACCGTATGACACAAAACTCTTTGCTAACCTAGCCTGAAAGTCTACGTGATCTTTATTCAACACTAAAACAGTCTGGGACCTTGTTAAAAAAAGAGCACCATGCGTACCTAAATGATGATAATAAGCGTGAGAATGAGACTTTTTAATTCTGTTTGTGAAGTGCATGAACTGTTGTAAATGAAAATGGGCAAAGGTAGCTTTAAATCACTCTACTCAGACATTGTTCAAAGTGTTTTGCAGTGGAGCTTTGCGATAAGGCTTCTTTTAAAAGCACCTACTACATGAATGATACTGTTATATGGTTGGTTTTATAAGTGTTTTCTATACATTCATAGTTGAACTGAAACCACTAACATGACAGTCAATACACATGATTAAAGTACAGTATTTGGTCCAGTATATTAGATATTTGCACCAACTAATATAGATAAAATAACTTTGATGTAGCCTGATTGTATGTACATAATATATACAGTAACTACTCTGAATATGGGGTGAAAGATTAAAAAAAAAGAAAATTGACTCTTTCCTAGATACATGTTAGAGAAAAAAAAAATCTGAATTGGATTCAAATAGCATTTACTCAATCTGTTTAGTCAGAGGGTGTTTATGTTATATAATCCCTGTGTAATAACTATCTAATACCTGATATATATGGCAACACTGGTGACACATGTTTTACATAAAGCAGTTCATAAAACTACATTAAGTGCTTGGAAATGATGGTACTGTGCAGCGACAAAGTGATGAACTCGCATCGCTAATAAATTGGTTTTGTTTTATGCAAAAGAGTATGACAGCAAGTTTAATTAATCAATTTATAAGCTATAGCAATGATAAAGAAGACGAGAATATGTGAAAACAAATACTGATAAGTGATCCTTTAACACTTTATATTGTTTAAAAACAAGAAGATTCATGGAAATAAATAATGCAGAGGGTTGAAGAAATAACGGATTCCTGACTGTCTTAGCTGGGATGATATTGATGAAAGCACCAGTGTACTCTGCTGAAGTTGAGGTGACAGTGAAGTCTTTGTTGTTAAGGCATTTTATTTGTTTTACCTGCTCAGGTTGTAAAGTTCAGGATTGCATATGTATAAGATTTGGCCTTCAAAGACTTATACAGTCGATATGTACCAAAAAAACTTTGCAATAAATAGTAGCATCTGTCATGCTGTCATACTCGTTTCCAAAAATGAGTCACCGTAATTGATAATAGCTCCTGCTGACAAGCACTCCATGTCCCATAATGCACTTGAGCACAACACAGCATGGACTGCAAGGACAGAAGTCACCTGAAGTGAAAGTGCTGAGACGATTCTTAATGATCTCTTAGCACCGATCTAAGAGCACTGAGTGCTAACGTGGTGGTAAAAGGAAACTGAAGTGAATGTCATCCAGTCAAATACACAGTAAAGTAATATAGCTGTTCATTCAATATTTGTGAAAAATCTTTTGAAAATACTGTGTGGAATAAAATGATTTGTAATTATCCAGTTATACATTTAACCTACTGTGGGCGGGAATGACAGTTTTAATCACCCTACAACCGTTTCAGAGGGATCCTTTGTTCCTGAATGTGCACTGCGTCATTACAGTGGACACACACACACAAAAAAAAAAACACATCAAATATGAAGTGTTAAGTGTAAGCTTTGTGTTCAAAGTCTAGGCAGGCTAGGGTCTTCTTTGTCTGGGGATTCAATGTAATTGGCAGCTTCTTGAAGTTTCAAAAGCATTGCCATCTATAACAAAGAAGAGAGAGTCGAGAAATCAGCAATACTGAAGAATCCATTTCAGTTTTTAAGTATTTTACAAAGCTGATAATTCTCACAGAAGAAAAAAAAAAATTAAAAATTAAATGAAGGGCTCTCTTACCAGGGGATCAGATTCCATGGAGCTGGGTGGAGTCTCTTTGTGAGGCCTCTCCTCGCAGGGCTGACCGGGGCTGCTGGAGCCGATGCTTGGGGGAGGCAGGTGGAACAGCTTTGCCTGGTCCTGCTGGGCAGACGGCCAAGGCAGAGTGCCTCTAACCCACTCCACTGGGTCCTCCCATACCGCCTTCTGGCCGTGGACCTGAAGTGTCACAACATATACTGTATTACCAAAATGGTAAAATTAGAGCGTAACAATTCCTGTGAAAGGGGAAGCCACCAGCCCTTTGTGTGGAAGAATCTAAAACTAGCTGGAGACCATTTTCTAGATTTGTTGGCTGTGGTTTCTGACCTTGATGCCGTCCTTGGCCCCCTCTTGCAGGTAGGGAATAATAGAGTGGTTCCAAAGGTCAATGAACCACGATCGAAACTCATCCACCGTGACCGGACAGGACAGGAAAAAGCAGGGGCCTGAGGGGACACGGGAGGAGAAGGAAGAACACTAAGGACACGTAATATGACATCATTCACACTAAGGTTCTCAATATTCCCTATGAAATAAAAATGCAGTTTTCTTCAGCCCTGAAGTCACAGCCGGTCCTTCTGATGAGAGCGCGTTTCATACCAATGAGGAAGTCCGACGTGCTGTGCTTCTCCAGGAAGGCGTGCAGATGATACCACAGTTTGGGCACCCAGTCCAACACCCTGATCAGGTCCTCGTTGGTCAAGCTTCTCTCATCCTCCGACTCCATCAGCTTCCTGTGCAAGTAGCGCACCAGGAAGCCATTGGCTGGCTCCACATTGTTGGAGAAGGTCACCATCCTAAGATAATGAAAGGCACATGCCAAAAAGTCATCTCAAAACACAGACTTACAAGTGTGTACATCAGAGGGAATTTCTATAGCCACTTATCGGATTAGCTATGCCATTAGCCCTCTTATCCACATCAACATTAGAGTTTACAGTTTAAGTTAGACCCATAGGGACGGACTGGTTGAAAATTGGATTGAGAAATGGTACTTCTATATATTTTGACTGAGGAAACCCAATTAACCAATCAAAATTTAGAATTAATAATTAATAAACAAGTGCTTATTTAGGTCTTGTTTGATTTCATTTGGCTACATCCTCTTCCCTCATCAATGTGACTTTTCAACTAATTCAACTAAATGTAAAAAAAAAAAAAAAACAGTTCTGCTATTGGAATTGGTCATAATCAGTTTGATTTAACAAAATGTTGTTGCTTTGACAGTTTCACAGTCAATTCCTGTATTTTGTAGACATCTTAGGACCCTTGTTTGATGCGTTTCTGTTTTTGGGAGGATGGAAGAGGGGATTTCAACAGTAACAGTTTATAAAATTCAGGATGTTTTCATTGTTCTGATATAACAATATGTATTTTGCTTTATAATATTTGTTTATGCTTGTCTTGTGTTGGACCCCAGGAAGAATAGTCTTCACTACGGTGATAACTAATGAGGATAATAAAAAGTAGGTAAAAATGTTGCAGGTTATAGTGAGAGGTTTGTTTGTTTTTGTTGAAAGCAACACGAGTAATGACATTTGACAGAAATTTCAGATATGTTAATTTACAGTGAATACAATTTGTTTTTGTACCAAGTCTCAACAATATCAAAGTAAACTCAGTATCGGTAGTCATGGCACTGAGCGAAATCAAACCGTATTAAATCATGCCGTATCAGATCACATATAAACACATCAACTCACAGTTTACTATTGACCTGCTTTAAGAGGATTTTTATTCTATTGACTTGTTGACGCCACAGTGAGCTTCAAATCTAACTCCAGTGTAATCAGGACAAATTCAACCAGAACACCCAAGACAATACTGCAAGATGAAAATGCTTCCACAACCGTTCCTTCAACCAACCTGAAGCTGAGATGGAGGCCGTGGTTCGCTATCATCTTCACCGGCTGATTGCTTGTTCCAATAATGTAAGGACTAAGGAACAGGAACAACATTAGTTCAAGCTGCGTCAAATTATCACATAAATACTCTTACAGCTAGTTTCAGTCCGTGCATGTGGAGCGTACCATTTGTGATATTTACAGGTGAGAGCACCATTGACAAGTTCGCTGATGGAAGCAGGCCCGTGAATATCATCCAGAATAATGACCAGCGGTATTTCTGACGTGCTGGTTTCCCGATCGATGTGATTGGCCAGGTTGGAGAGATAAAGCTGCAGATCCTGAGGAGAGAAAGGTGAAAGAGAGAGAGATGAAAAGAAGCTGACAACATGACGCACCAAATAATCCGGTGTTGAACAGTTTCATACAGGACTTAGCTTTCTGTCACCTTGCATGACTGGCGGTGCAAGTTGAAAGTGACCACGATGCCATCAGTGACTTCGCGGGCGCTGCGGTCCACCAGGTATTCAGCCAGCCGGGAGGCCAGGTAGCTCTTACCCGTCCCGCTCGGTCCAGACAGGATAAGACGGCGGTGTTTGAGCAGCAGGCTGATGTAGTGTTGCATCATGGGTTTGGGAATGAGCGTTTCGAATACCAGGCTGTCCACACACTTCTCCTTCAAACCTGAACATAGTGAGGAAAAGTGAGAACAGACTTTGCTGTCATAAACAATGAAGTTGATAACTATCTGTTAATTACCCAGGAAAAAATTTGAATTGGTGATCAACCAAGTTTGATACTTGATATTTAAGTCCCCAGACGCTGTATGTGGCCGTCCACTGCTCCTAATGCTTAGGATGGGTTAAATGCAGAGATTGAATTTCACAATATTGTGCTGTACAGTTGTATGTGACAAATAATAAACATCTTCTTCTTCTTCTTGTAAGTGCTTGTTAAGAATTCTGTTCGTATCTAAACTCAGGGTTTCTTCACCAAGTCAAATTTAAGACTTTTTCAAGACCATTATAAATGAAATTAAAGACACATATCACGACATAAAAAAAAAAAAAAAAAAAAAAAAAAAAAAAAAAAAAAATCAATGTCAGAGTCCAGAAACATCGCTAAACTTGCACTTCCACATAGCTAAATAATAAAATCTTTTCTGAAGGAGACTCGTGCAGCCATACACTCAGCTGCAATATAAGTTGCATGTTGGTCTCATTTGTAGTCATAATGCAGCGAATTATATCTGGAGTAGTGAAAGAAAGAACTACAAAACCATGGAATAAAAAATAAAAAAAATCAAGGGCTGTTTAAAATTATTTAAGACCTGGAACACAATTCTTCAGCGAATTTAAGGCTTTTTAAGGCCTAACATTTTGATTTTGAAATTTTAGACTTTTTAAGACGCGCGGAAACCAAAAAGAACATACAATAGGAAGAGTTCAGGTAAGAAGCTGTTGAGAAAATAGATTTATATCACCTGCACCTCGCATGTCCTTTAAGCAACATGGAGTTCAAGCATTTAGCTCTGAAAATAACTTTGCATCAAGTGTAGGGAGTCTGTGCACCCCCCACCAGCCTGCAGGAGTCTAATGTTCCACCTTAACATCTATGGGGCCCATGTGATTGAGGCTGGTCGACAAGCTGGGCCTGGATGCACTGAGATCATGTTACCCAGAGCCCTGTCTGGGCGGCCGCTGCTTTCCCAGCTCTGCTAGCACTCCGCTCCCTGCATTCCTGCATGCAAAATGTGCGGAGGGGTCGACTATTAAACCCTCGACTCTCCTCACTAAATCACAGCTCTGCTTTAGAATCACTGATGTGCTCCATGTATGTACAACTCTCAAACCAAAACACTGCAGTTATTAGAAATATAATGTATACAAGTCACATACATCTGTAATAGTGGTGACAATGTTAGGTTGTAAAGATAATTAGACCAAATAAATCCGGAACTGTGGCTACTTCCAGAGAAAAAAAAAAAAAAAAAAAAAAAAAAGTTGTTAAACCGATGAGTTCATCAGCTGCCATGGGGTTATTTGAGTTTATGTTTTGGTGAATGATGAGGCCAGCTTACAATTCAATGCAACTGAATGCACGTTGGACATAGAGAAGAGTTGTAAAACAAAATAACCAACACTGGATCAGCTGGCAATAAAGAGACATGTCCACATTTAGTCTGATTAACAGACAGACAGATTTGCACTCCGTTGAGACTGGGATAAGACTGGATAAACACCCAATGTATCATATGTGTGTGGACACAGCTTTCAATCAAAAGATTTGTGGTTTCTAAATTAAACAGTGACGCAAAAACAACAGCGACATCATCCGGTGGACTTTTCCTGACAGGTGAGCGTGGAGCTCCGGGCGCTGGCGCCATGGAGGGGCGCCGTTCATCCGCATACATACTGCCCGGCCGCGCTACAGTGAAACAGACCTGGAGGTTGAAAAGTTTTCCCTTTTATCAGAGGACTAGAACATAGCAGAGCCTAAACACTTCTGGAAATGATCAACTACAAAAAGCAAGAAGGCAAGAAACCAAACTAAGTGACTATGTTTTCCATGGATTTCCTACGCTCCGTTTTAGTACCGCACACACAACAGCGCCGCACCTAACACATGCACCCCCTGGCACACACACAACAAACAGAGCTATCCGTCTGAGAATATTAACTTACAATAATTAATGTTGATGCATAATGAATAATGTTGGAATACTATTCATTATTGCATGCCGATTTTTGGGGTAATGTTGTGAAATGATGTACTAAATTAAAAAAACTTCAACGACGAAGCATTTGAATACTGATTTAGACATGATTACTATGATAACTCATTCGGGTCAGCCCTATCTTATACGTCACATTTGTCCACAGACCTTTCAGGGCCACTGTGATGCTACTGGGGCCTCGGGACATGCAGCGAGAGGGCTGGGTTTCTGGACCTTCTCCTCCCAGCACTCTCTTAATATGGCCCATACTGTAACTGTAGATGGAGTCTGTAGACAGGCCCAGACTAGAAGTGGGGTCCACCTTGGCTATGTACACCTGGAATGAAAAGAACAGAACATGAGAACCTGGTTAATCTGTCCAAATAGGATTTAGTGTGTGCAGACAGACAGTGCCCCTTGTGATGTTTTGGCACTAACTACCTTCCAATACAGGTCAATGGTGAGACCTGGATAACCTTGTTAAATGACCTGCCAACCTCCTAAAGTAAATTCAAATACCTCTTTTACTAAGTTTGTGCCTCGTCATAAATCAAGAAGTTGAACATGATTCCATATGCTATTTCTGCATCGTAGTGTGCAGCAGTAGAACTCTTTGAAGGAACAACATGCTAAATTTAATGTGACAGCAGAATCATGCTTGTTGCAAATTGTACATTGAGTCCTTGGACCGGTTATATTGAACAAAGTTGTCAGAACAAGGGCAACTCACCTTGAAAGCCTGGCTGACAGCTGAGTCCAGCATGGGCCAGTCCATTCTGCCATTCACCCTGACAGTGCCGACAAAGAAATCCTGCTGTTTGACCTCCTGTTGATACAAAGTGCAACGGACAGGCAAAACAGACATTTAAAATCATGTTTATTGGTCTGAAGAAAGAAAGATGACAAGCAACATACTTACATCTTTAAAGACGTGTAAATCTGCAACACAAATCACCACCCTAACACGGTGATCATCCCTCTGTGAGGAAAGACTGAGGAAATCTGCAGAGTGGACGTCTGCTGAGGAGTAAATATATACAAATAGGACAGAAACCGAAAAGAAAGATTATGTAACATCTGTGACACAAGTTAAAAAAGAAAAAAATCTAATATTGCACAGACTGCTGAACATAGCTTAGCAGGTTGTAGTAGTAAATTCATGTGCACAAATTAGTAAACTGTGAAGGATAAAAAAATAAAATAAAAAGGAATTTAGAAGCAAGGAGCAATGCTGTATAAATAAATCTTATTTTATATGGCAAGCAGGTTTTATTTTAATTATATGATTTGGCATTTCATTTTCATACCCTGAATCAAAGCACTGATTAATAATTGGTATTGGAAAAATAGTGAAAATACTAAAATATGTTTTTGTTTGTACATGGTGCATGATTAACAGGCCAGGAGTAAAGTACAAACTACAAATATCTACATTGCACACATTTGCACATAAATCATAACAAAATGATTACGTGCTGTAAATGTGGTATAAGAAAGGCAATCCAATCAATTCCATTCATACTGTAGTTTCAAGAACACACCAGATGGTATTCACAATGAATCCATTTTCCATTACATGTGTGTCAATACTAATCTAAGTGCTATGCCTACTTGTCGAGCACAGTGGTGTCACCATTCTGACTCCACATTGTCAACAGGTCAGAGACTAAACTGTACCTGAGCTGCCACCCTCACTCAGCCCTCTGCTGTAGCTTTTGGGCATGTGCATGGCTACGGACTGTCGAGGTGATAAACTTCCCAAAGCAGTGAGACCTGAGGACTGGGAGACAGAGCTGGAGGGTCCAGGAGATGGACAGGGGGACAGACCACCCGTCTTCAGATGGTCGTTCTCAGCCTTCAGGTTCTCCACTGTCGACTACAGACAAAAATCACTAATCAATAAGTGTTACAAGAATTTTCTTAAATTGCAGTTCCATTTACATAATACAGCTTTAGTGAGGTTTTTCTGAGTGCATGCTAAAATGTTTGAGAAACTGGCATAACTAAATTTAAACACATTACCTAGCACAAGCCCAAACAATAAAAGAGGGAAGACTTGAAAGATTACATACATACCAATTGTACCTATCTCACACAAAGTTTGGCATCCTATCTAGTCCACACAGGTAAACCCCAAAACCAAGTAAAATTTTGGGAGTAAAAAAAAACATAAATTTATAACATAAAATATCAAAAGGAACATATTACACATACCTGCATGTTGGTCATGGCCTCCTGCAACTGCTCCAGCTGATGGGCAGAGCTCAGAGCCTCCAGGCGGATGTCTGTTAGTTTGCGCTCCTTCTCCCACAGCTCTGTACGCAGTTCTGTTACAACCTTATCATCCCCCACCTCGTCTCCTTCACAGAGTCTGGAGATATTCAGTTCAAAGAGCACAACATTAGAGACGTATGAAGGTAGCAAGGATCATCAGACTGACCGCTAACTTAAGGACTAGCATGGACAGAGCTGTATTAGAACCACTATCAAATTATCTTAAAATTAAACACAGATACAGCAACATATGTGTGCAGACAGCATAGTAATAATCTACTGTGTATCCACATCCATTTTTGACAATGATATCTAATGTATTATAACACGATATATTGGGATTTACTGAACTTTCTAGTTTAAGAGATTATTGCAGGGAGAAGTTTACCCTGATGATGATGTTGAGGCTGATGATTTCATTGACAATGCAGGGTTGTTTCCACCATGGTGAACTTTGGGGGAGGAAGGTGCAGAGGATTCTGGGGTGGAAATTTCCTCAATATCAGCATACGGCCCTGACGGCTTAGAGCCCTTCTTACTAAAGGCCTTGTTAAAGGAGCTGCGTAACTGCACAGAGAAGAAACATGAGGCTGAAATAAATAACCTTACAATGAACAAGCAATTCTTAAAAGCATTTGTGTTGAGCTGCTTCCTTCAGACACACCAAGTTTCTTGTTAACCTTCTGGTACACACTGTATTTTTTTTTAATTCTTAATTTATGTAGCCACCTAGTTAAAATATATTTGTATGTGGCCGGGTAAGCTCAGCTGGTAGAGCAGGCACACGCATATAGAGGTTTCCTCCTTGATGCAGCGGACCGGGTTTGACTCCGACCTGCGGCCCCCTTTTTTGCAGGTCATTCCCCCTCTCTCTCCCCTTTCATGTCTTAATCTGTCCTGTGGAAATAAAGGCCTAAAATAATCTTAAAAAATGTATATCTATCTATAATTCTTTTTTTTTTTTTACAGTGGGCAGACAGAAGTGTCCAACCCTAACTTGGTATAATTTTACATTTGCAGGAAAAAAAAAAAAATGGATAGCCCAACACAGTCACAACACATCAGTCAATGATGCTCAGCACACATAGTTGAGATGTGTTTCTGAAAACCATCTCCATGTAAATTTTCTATACAGTAACACTTATCTTTATTGAACCGTTTGATGTCAACAGTACAACAGTACAGTTTAATGGAGGGCCGATTACATCAATACATACAACCATGATTCTGTAATTTAATTTAAAAAGGTATACTAAGCAGGATAAAACAATATATTACAAAAGCAATCCCTCTCAATCATCTCTAATGACCCACTAAAAGTGGGTGGGTGTCTGTATCTGCAGAAACCCTGCCCTCTGCCTGTATTTTCCTATTTGTTTCTTATTTTGCTTTGTTCGGGACGTTTATGGGCGTCAACATAGTCTTTGGGCCCCGCATGGGGGTGTAACCCCCAGCCAATAACTGCACCCAGGTTGTACAGCCCGTTCAAACTGCTGTGTTTGTGCTGCTGTGTGTCATTTAAGCAACATGATGTAGCCCCGCATCACACAAAATCTGGCAAGATTATTTTTTGGGCTTTTCTGCCTTTAATTTTTGACAGGACAGCTAGGTGAGAAAGGGGAGAGAGAGGGTGAAGACATGCAGGAAGTTGTCACAGGTCGGATTTGAACCCTGGACCTCTGCGTCGAGGCATAAACCTCTCAGTACATGTGCGCCTGCTCTCCCCACTGAGCCAACCCGGCCACCTGCTTATATACCTTAACAGTTTAATATGATCAAACACTGTACAAAAGTGATTCTGTAAATCAAGAAAGAAACAGACAACAGAACGTTTCCAAAGGTTTCACAAGTATGTCTCATTAAGTGCATGCAGACTGGAGAAGGGGAGGGGGGTTCAGGGTTTATTTACCGTGGCAACAACACTTACCTCAAAGACCTAAAATAAAAAAAAGCAGGGCAGCATGAGGGAGAGACCAGAGTCATACTTAATAACAGATTTGGATCAAGACAGGACAAGAATGACACACACGCACACACATGCAGGAAAACAAAATAGAGCAGCTGACTGACTTATTTTTTTGGGATCAAATCAAATAAACAATACAAACTGACAATAACCCCACAGCTCATCTACACACTGGGCCAACTGAGCAAAAAAATCCTTGGATCTTAACTCTTGAAATGTGATGATAACAACAACAACAACAACAACTATCACTAAATGTGCTCAAAGTTTGATGAATTTGACATTGATGAGATACCTGACCAATTACAAACCCAGACAAGCTGAATGGTTCAATTAAATAGCTTTCATCCCTTTCACTAATGAACTGAAAAAAAAAAAAAAAAATAACATCTGATTCATAACCTACTGCAAAATAAAAAATAGTATTTCTAATCAGTGGGACCTCTAGATTCTGCCTGTGTGCGCTCTCTCACCCAGCCCTTTTTCTTCTTCTTCTTGGCCTCCTGCTCTTTGAGACTACCCAGACTAGAGTGGCTGGAGTGGCTGGTGTGGCTGGTGTTGCTGGTGAGGCTGGAGATGCTTTCTGAGGAGTTCTGGCGTTTGATCAGCAGTTCTACATTCCAGGAGAAAAAAAGAAAAAGAAAAAAAAGAGCACACTGAATATCGGGAGGGGAAGCTTTTTAAAAGTCCCACCTTCATCTTTGCATGTGTCTGGTTTTTGTACATCCGCGGCACATTCTGTACCTTTAGGTGTGATGTCTGGATTACTGAGAGCCCCCTGAATGATTTCTTGGGCCTCTGTGTTTTTGACCCTCAGAACCTCGATGGTATCCTTCAGCTCAGTGAGCTCAGAGTCCTGAAAAAGGAAAATATCAACATGTGTTCATACTAGCTTACAGTCTGGTAACCGAACCAACATTCTTCTAAACCGAGGATTGTGGAATGTCTATCTGCTTCAAAACACGGATGACGGGGGTTGTGTTCAATGGCTGATGACAAAATGGAAATCCTGCTATACGAACCTTTGACTCACAACTCATTTCCAGGACAACTATGTCCCCTGGTAGCTTCTCTTTCACTGACGGGATCTAATATAAAGCAGTTCAACCATGATCAGTCTAATGTTTCATCATCATCATCATCATCATCATGTATTTGTTGAGTACAGTATGCAGTGACACTATTTCTTTAGAATTATATTCATGGCTTGTTTCCTTAAGGGTCACGGTTAAATAATAAATGCAAACTGCCACACATGTCACAGGAACAGTCATTGATATCGTGAGAGATACCTTTTGCTCCGAGGAGACCGACAGGGTCTGCAGGCGTGCCGTCATCAGCGCTAAACTCTGCTCAAATGCCGCTACCAGATTAGCCTTTAGAGGAAGACACAGAGGTAGAAGGAGGCAGAGAGAGAGCGAGAGAGAGAGAGAGAGTGGGGGGGTTGAGACAGCAGACAGGTATGAGTCACTGGCTGCATGGAATCGGTCTGCAGCCTCACAAGCAAATGGCTTTCTCCTTCTGCTGGAAGAGGAAGGAGGGGATGGAGTAGTGGACAGCTGTGGATGATGTCAGAGATGAAAGAGGACATTAGGGTAATGGTGATGAGGGAGGAAAGCGATGCTGCGCTGAGGGACAAACCTAGTCAACCTCAAGTAGCATGTTTTACATTTAGGGTAGGATGTCTCGAACTATTTCTGCCTGATGATGGAGAGAATCATTAGAAATCATCTAAAAGCCATGGCTGACACCATCGTAATGAATATGTTAAGAAATAAAGACAACTTCTACATGATGATTTGTTGGAATGATGGTTTTGTTGGGTTTAGTTTCTTATTTTGGTTTGATAGTGTCTAGGTCTGAAAGCACATTGTGTGCTAGGTCTGAGTGTGTTCCCTTCTTTTGTTAAATATGGCCAGCCTATCGTTCCCTTCATTATTTCTTTTTGTGGGTAAGCTTGCTTTGGTATTTCTTTAAACGGTTAGTCGTATGCATCTGTTTGAATGATGTTATTGACGTAGTAAAAGCAAGCCTTTCAGGGGGTTGTAACAGTCTTAACGATTCAATAGAAAATGCAATTAGCTATTCACCTTTTCCTATCAGCAGCTGTAAAGTGTGTTGCATCACCTGAAAGTCCTATGTCCAATATGTTTAACTGCATTTCTCTCTAATGTCTATAAGTTGTATCCCAAAGGTTCATATTTGCGGTATCGTTTTAGCCTTTAAATCTAAGAAAACTAACAGGAATCATCAGAAACTGGTGCTGAGAAAAATAGTTGGTAAATTAATTTGTCATTTACCAAAAAAAGAATAGACAATAATTTTGATAATCGTTCGAGGAATTTATCAAGCAAATATGCCAAATTTGCTGTTTTTCGCAGCAGATCCTCAGATACAGTATAATTGTTGAATGATTGTAAAAAAAACTGTTGATATAAAGACACCAGCTTGGGCTCTAATAAATCATGCTGATCATTTCCACTTTGTTCTGACATCTCAGACTCTAAATGAATCGAAATAATAGTCAACAGATTAATAGATAATTGAAAGAAAATTAATAATTAGTTGCCAACATGTCAACAGGCTTCAAGGTTGGCGAGGAGGTCAGCTGTTCCACGCAACGAGCCCAATGGATGACAGCAACTCGTCAGCTTGACGTCCACTCACAATCATGCAGAGAGCTCTCTGGAAGCAACAGTCCAACAAACCTGGCCTAGCTGCTCCACCCAGCATCCAAAGGTGCGGGTCAGCGGGAGGCAGGCAGGGGGAAGCAGCGAGTCCAGCAGTCAATACGTCCAAGAACGTAAAAGAGAGGGACAGTGGCGTTAGGCGTGGGATCAAACTTACTATATAGTAAAAACATAAACAGTCACTTAGTACAGTGGTTCTCAAACTTTTCTCAATAATGTATCCCCCTTTGAAATATTTTTTAGTTACGTACCCCCTGACGAGTGCAAAGCCTTTTTGGTAGAACAAAAGGCTATATAAAGAGGTACATTACAGCTCTATCACCATTAGGGTCTGATTTACTTAACAAGCTTGTAACTGAAACACACTTAAATGTTACTTCAGATGTTTAGAATCCATAACGTTAATTAATTAACAATCCATAATAATGAATTATGCATAACTGATATATTTGAAATGAACATTTCTAAAAGGAATCTCACATACCCCCTGCAGTACTCCAAAGTACCCCTAGGGGTACACAGACCCCCCATTTGAGAAACACTGACTTAGTATGTTCAAAATGCCCAGGTTAGTTGATAGTTCAGCAACGGCAGCGGGTTAAATGTGCAATAGGAGACTGTAGTTCATACTGGTTGTCTATTAGATCAGGATCAGTGGTGAGGTGGTGTTAAAGTAAAAGTTGAGTGTGATGGAAAAAGCCAGACTCAAGCACTTAGAAGCTGCAGGGTGAGAAGAAGCAGGGGCTGAGATTTGTTCAGCTGGTTCAGTCAGTTAAAAGCAAGTTAAGGGTTAAGGTTAAATGGGTGTATCAAGATCGCAAAGCTGAAGGATTATAGCAACAGTGGAAAGATGTGAGTGGCAGAAAGAGAACTGGAAATATGGCATGTCTGCAGTAAGACCAAAGTTGTCTAGTGGTTAGAGAGCTAACCATAAACCGCAACTGGGCACCTTTTTTTGTATGTTGCTTTCCCTTCGTTTACGGTCATCATCCTACTCTGTCAGCCATCAAATAAAGGCATAAAATGCTAAAAAATATAATTTAAAAAAGCTTGTGTTGGTAAATCCTAGATATGTTGCAACTGGTTGTCCTTAATCCCCGCAAGTCAGAGTGAGGCCAGAGTTATGCCTCAACATCCAGAGTCATCAAGTGATCCTCTTTTTTTTTTTTTTTTTTTTTTTTTTTTTTTAGGTGAGCAGGGTTTCGCACCATATCTTCCCCACATCTCACCCTCACAAAAATGCAGGGCAGATATTAGATGCAGCTGTAAAAAGGGGTTTCTGTATCTCAGTTAGTTGTGGGGTACAAACTCAATGGTTGGGTCCGAAATTCCATACTAACATGCTATTTAGAGGCTAAGGCTGGTTACACACTGCCTGCGTGGCGTTTCTGCTGCATGTCAGCTGCGTGGATTTTTCTGTCTTTACACACCAGAAACGTGTCTGACGCGGTGCTGCTGCTGCTAGCCTTGTCTGGACACATGTATGTTTCCCATTGATAAAATGAAATACCATGTTAAACATAAATATATACTGATTTGATTACAGCAAAGACAACGTCAGCAGTATTTACGGCAAAATAGGCTACAGAATATTTTGTTCTGTATTGACGTGTGCAATATTAGAAAATCGATTTAAAAAAAAAATTACATTTATATCTGCATTTATATCAAAACCTAGAGACTTTCAAACAACATGTCATTTATTAATATGTATTTGTGTCTAAACGACATATAAACATCTTTTCCTATTCTATTTTGTAGTCACTGTTCCATTACCTCTATTGTTACTATTCCGCCACTGTTCATCACATCCCCAACTGGCACCGTCAGACACCGCCTAGCAAGAGTCTGGGTCTGCCGAGGTTTCTTCCTAAAAGGGAGTTTTTCCTCGCCACTGTCGCAATAGCTACTGCTAATGCTTGCTCTTGAGGGAATTACTGTAATTGTTGGGGCATTGTAAATTATAAAGTGTGGTCCAGACCTACTGTATCTGTAAAGTGTCTCAAGATAACTCGTTATGATTTGATACTATAAATAAAATTGAATTGGAAACGCTTCCAACACGCTTGCGTGTCGCGTGAAAAATAGGCGTTTAACTGTTAGTATAGTTATTTACCGATTTCAGTAATTTAAGCATTATCTGGCAATGCCCGCTAAAGCTGAGATCGGCAGAGGTTACCATGCTTATGCGTCTCCAACGGCAAAGAGGTTCTCAGGAAGTGACGTTGAAAATGACAGCTTAGTGTGTCCGAAAAGATAAACACTACTGTTTAGTTACACAAAAGTATGTTGAACGATAGCATCCAAATTGAATATGTAGTGCAGAGTAGAGTTGCAAATTTCTGAAACTTTCCATGAAAAGTTTAGTTGGGGAATTTTGGAAACATTCCAATTCCTTGGGCTCAAATGCAGTAGTCTTCAATCAGCTTCAATCTGATGCTGATGAAATGATCTGTGCGGTGGGTGTGGCCTCAATAGCCCTGCAGTAGGTTAAGTAGTAGCCTAAACCATTGACCTTTAGCTTAACATATGAAGGTAGCTAGCATGCTGCCTGTGATTTACTATAGTTATGATCATATGCGTGCTAAGCTAACCATCAGCACTGTCTATTGTTTCCAGCCTATCAAGAACAAGTGGGCTATACAATTAACACACATAGGTTAATAGCAATGGGTTATGTATTACACCCCCCTCCCGTATTTTAAAACTAAATGTTGGCAAGTATATAGCAGCCTATGCTGATTACTGCGGGCATGCATGTCATTGGGGGGACATTCAACTGAAGTTGCATTAAATCAGGTTGTTTTAACCAAGATTATGCTGCAAGATGGTTTTTATTCAAACTACATTTAAGTTCCCTATTATAGACCAACAGTTTTATAACAAGCAATATTAAAAATATTCAGTTTATTCCCATTCATTTCCATGGAAAGTTTCCAACTTTGAAAATTCCCGGAATTTTGCAACCCTAATGCAGAGTATGCGATTTCATACGCAACCAATGACTAAGAGGAGGTGTCATCTACGTTTTGGATTGATCACACTCTGATAAAAGTTCTGGCATGCATCCAACACACAAACAAATTAGCTTACCAAAAGAGGCCAAAAGGGAATCTTAAAAAAAAACATATCATACATACATTGGCACTAAGCTGCATGGTCAAGTCGGCAACCTTTTCCTGGGAAGACTCCAGCTCTCGCCTTAACTTGCGGATTTGCTGTGGACAAATTGAAAAGTAAGCCCCAGTAGTATGGACAATGTAGTATACAATACCTTGGACAAAAAGCCAGAAGTGTTGTTAATAAAGTTTTGATTATGATAATGCCGCAACTGAATGTGTTGTTTTGTTTGGTTAGCTTAATAAAGAATATGCAAACAACAAAATATGAAAGACACCGACATGACAGTGGGTAAATACACTCCAAGCCAATAGAAAATGTTTTATCAAGGGATGACAGTGGATTTCAGCACTTTTCTCATGCACTGGGAATTGTATGAGGTCTGAGAATGTCTTTACTAAATGTTAGCAGGTGGTGCTGATGGATAAAGAGCATCAGGGATAAAACTAAAATTAAATGAGTTATGAGATCCTGAGTTAAGAGATCCGTGGTCACAGACTTCACTGAGCACTGTTAACATCATCTGGTGAACGGACCCGTTTCAAGGAAATGACTGACAGATGATGCAGAGAAAAGGCACAATGTGAGTTGAAGAGTCATGGCACGTTGGCCTTACCTCCCCTTGTATCCTCTCCTCATTCTAAAGTAGGCATGGTGAAAGCAAATGAACAATAAAGGATATGGTAGAGCGTTAACTTCAGGGGCAGTTACTACTTATCCACAGTAAAAGGGACGTCACTGAAGTTGTATGGAGACGGCTATGTTGGAATACACAGTTGGAATAGGTACCGAATAACTGCCCAATCACAGAATGCAATACAAGGTCACTAAGTGGTTTATAACCAACTAGGGAAGACTGTAAGGTCACTTAATATAATGCATGCAAGGTTCCCCTGCATGCTAAAAATAAAAAGTCCAAAAGTCCATGAATCATTATGATTAAAGCAATTTTCCTGTATTGGAGAAAACAATTCTATGCTGTACAAGCTTTCCTAAATGATCGCTTTGCTTCTTGAAGACACAGGACAGTGTGTAAACGGTAGTGACAAAGCATTAAACTCCAGCAAAAGTAAAGTAGGATTGGACTGTACATATTTGACTGTATCTACTCACCGAAGAATAGTTGGATGAAGCATTGGACGCCAAAGAGAGCACAGAGCCATGCACTGAAACAGGCAAGGTGGAGATTTAACTTAATATTAAAAGTAACTTTCATTTAAAGAAATTTACTAAGTTACCCAAGTACTTAAGAAATGCTAGTAATCAGGGATGTCGCAAATAAATGACTAAGACATACTGACATACAGACTGCCTACACTCCTGTTTTTCCGTTTTTTTTAGCCCGGACCCCTCCCGGTTTCTCCCGGGAAACTCCCGTAATTTGCCTGGCCCAAGATCCTTTATAAATAATCGGCCCAATATGTTTGTCTAATGTTGACCAGTTGCCAGATTTTGCATGACAACGACATCCTATTCACACAATCCGAACACCATATACAATTTTCAACCCGTTTGTCACCTCAACCTGGCAACCTGTAACCCAGTTGCGCAGTTGATCTCTGCGCAAGCTTTCGTAGAAAGTTCAGATCTGAAAGCGAGCCAACAAAAATGGCAGGTGAAGGTGGGCGGTGTTCCCGTAAAGAAATCAAAATATATCTGTAAATTTCAACAGTGTTGGGCGCAACAATTTACATGCGTCTTACATAGTCATATCGACAACCCCCACGCTTTTTGTAAGGTGTGTCGCATTGATTTTAATGTAGCGCACGGCGGGGAAAATGACATTTAAACACAGCGGGTCTTAAAGTACACTTAAGGCAATGAAATATATCACACTCAGTCACACAATTCAAAAATATCAATAACAGGCACATTCACAGACATGAGTTAAGAGTTTGATGTAAACCTTTGTTATTGCATTGAAATACATTAAGAACTTGGAGCTAGCGGTCGAATGTGTATAAAAACGCCTGTAAATTATCTGAGAGTGAAAGCAGGTTTAAATTATTGGTGGAAGGTCTCATGGTTTGTTTACATTTGGTCCACAGATAGAGCCTATAACTCCTTACATAACTTACTATTAATGTAAAATTCTGTCCTGTTCTGACATTTTGAGTAATAGTATGTGTGCTGACAGCTTTGTTTCATTTGAGGCAATGTTGGGCGACTCCCCTGCAGAGGGGCCGGCTGAGCAGGCTCACCATCATCTCCGGGTTCACGGAAAGACCCGCAACGCATCATGCTTTTTGGCCGGTCAGCCAGGGACATACTGCTGCCCAGGGGGGAGGATCCATAGAGATCGCAGGCTGACTCACTAGGTGGGCCTATGCTGTTGGAGCGCGATATCCTCGGGGTGCCACTAGTAATTGGGGCAACTATAGACATAAAAGAGTTTGGAAACACGGTAAGTGACAGATAAAAACTGTAGGATGCAGTTCTGTAGAGAAACACACACACACACACACACACACACACACACACACACACACACACACACACACACACACACACACACACACACACACACACACACACAAACACAAACACACACACACAATCTAGGTATAGCACCCTTATTCTGATGACTAAGAGAAAGGCAACACCACGGTTCCACAACAGTCAAAGAGATAAAAATAGCCTGACATGTCTACATGACTTTAACTCAAGTCTTTTTCTTTTCTTATCCTATCTTGAATAAGTGCCGATGCGGCATAGTAATATTCAGCGTATTGAAATCTGACACCATAATAATTTGCCATCACTTCATGGTTCAGGCATGACTGGATCCATTTATTGACAACTTGTGTCAACATCTCTTAACTGCAAAACTATGCCAGACTTTCCTCTCCGTGTGAACTTAATATCCCTGTCCTTAATAATAAGATGGATGGCTTATCAAAGACCTCATTAGTTACAAAGCTCAAACAGTGAGTGTTTTTAGAACTTGGCAGCCAAATGGAGCAATGGAGCAGACTCACCCACGTTGGTGAGGGGAGCCTTGCCGGAGGAGGGGTGGAGAGGGCGGGTGGGAGAAGGCAGCTGAGGGGGGCTATCGCTCTCTGTCATGCTGACTATGTTGTGGGAGTGGCGCCTTCCAGGTTTGCCGTCACTCTCTGACAGGCTCGAGCCATAGCGTCTGAGAAAAGAAAAGTCATTTTAACTCCAAACAATGACGATATAGCACAGTGTGAGATTTCAAATAGATGCTTGGACGTACTCTAATCCTTTCTTCGGCAAGGTATTTCTGTCTGTTTGCAAGCTGTAAAGAAGAGAATAAAAACATTATTCGAAAAGGATAAACAGTAATTGTGAATAATTCTTCTCAGAGCCTTACATAAACACTATCATTAATTTATTCATCTCAAGTTTTGTCATAGGACCTGCATAACACCCGAATAAGAGATATCAGGGGTTTATCTTCTAATACATTTTGTCCATCTTTCCCATCTGGCACACTGGGCACTTTCATCAAACGCAGCGTGGGATTGGCTAAAAGTGAAAATTTTTTGGCAGGGAATATTTCAGACCATCTCCACCTTGACAGACAGGCACCTTGAAATTTTCCGATAGATCCAGCCCTCCATCTTCTAAATGACACCTCAGACATTCTGTTCCCGGAAAAGGCGCATAAAATATGGTGGGCTGGTATGTCTGCTGCCAAGAAACTTATAGCCCAATGTTGGATGTCTTCACACTAAAACAGTAGTCCAACTGCCTACTGGACATTTAGTTCAGCTGCTGGGATAAATGCAGACTTCTTCTAGTATTGGTTGATAGGAAGATGGAAAAGTGGCACTGAAAGGCTTTTTACTCAAATAACTAATTTTCTTTCTATTTACACCTCTGATACCTCAATGCTAGATATTTCCCGAGATGAGACATACCTATCTGTGAGGTTGAGGGATGTCCTGCTTCCAGCTCCCCAGGTTCCCGTACCCCTCTCTTCCTTGTCATGGATCTCAGTTCTGACAAACCTCGCGCTGGAAGCCACGCTCATCTGGAGGGGCAGAGATTCCATGCTGCGGTGCATGCCGGACAGCTTGGGGTAGAGCAGCGGCGATCCGCTCAGACTCAGGCTTTCACTGGTGTAGGAGCTGGGGGAATCGATGTGGAGCACAGGCGCTGGGCTGGGGGTGAGGCGGGATGAGGTGTGGGAACCAGCCAAGTCCTGCAGCTTGGAATACGGGGGGACTTTGGGCGGGAGGTCGTGGATGGTCACACAGGAGTCGAGACTGTTGAAGTTCATCTTGTCCACGTGAGCCAAGCTGGTTGGACGACCCAGAGACTTAGTGTTCAGCATCCTAGGGATCAGTCATAAAAAAAAAAAAGATGATGAAATATAGAAACAAGGCTTTTTTTTTTTTTAAGATTATTTTTGGGGCATTTTCAGCCTTCATTTTGCTGAAGACATGAAAGGGGAGAGAGAGGGGGAACGACATGCAGCAAAGGGCCGCATGTCGGAGTCTAACCTGGTCCAGCTGCGTCGAGGAGCAAACCTCCATATATGGGCGCACGCTCTACCAACCGAGCTATCCGGGCGCCCAGTTCATTTTCTAACTTCTCTACTTTCAGCCATTTATAGCCAGGCAGATAGTTGTGGTTGTATTTGCTAAGGTTTTGAGAATTCTACCTCTAAATTTCAACAGCAACATGAACCCATAAAAACATTGTTCCTATTACTGTAAAATTACTCAAATTTAGGAGTCTAAGCGGTTCATAGTGAGGTCTGTGGATTGTTTAGAATAACTAGGACACGGTTTGTGGAAAGAGCTATTGCTATTGAATTTTTCAAAATGTGATTTTTTTTAATCCTGTAGGTCTATCGTGGTGGTGTATTAGGCCAAAGCAGAGATCCTGAGCATATAAAAACAAAAAGCTCCTGTACCTGCATGGCTAGATACAACTAGAGAATAAAAACTGATGGAAAAGTAAGACCTCTAGATGCCACTAGAGGTCAGAAAGATCTTAGTTTTTTTGTGTGTAATTTGGGTAAACCAACCCTTTAAAAGTAATATTTAAATGAGACACCTTGGTGTGGTGGGTGATGACAGTTCAGGGTATTTGCTGCTGCCGGTCCGTCTCAGGCCGTGCAGTTTCACAGTGGACTCTCCTGTGGACTGAGTCTCTCCTTTCAGAGAACCACAGTCTCCGTCGGCACCCACAGCCTTGGCTTTGGCTCTCTCCTTCTCCTTCTCTCGGTCTGTCATGTTCACCGGGCCTGTGCTCGTTCTGTTAGACATCTTACTGCTGCAGCTACCGGGCTCTTTCATCTTGGGGCCTGTGGAGGCCATGGGCACAGGTTTCAAACTCAACAGACTGGGGTCAATGGTACCGCTGACAGGCCGAGGTGCAGGGCGACCGATCACACTGAGCGTGCTCGATTTGGCCGGTCGAGGCAGGCTGCGGTACTGAATACTGTTTCGGGCGTTGGGCCCCAAGAAGCTCTGCTCACTGCTGGCGTCAAAACTGTTTTTTCGACCCGACGGTGTACCTCCTCCCACAGGCTTCACCGGGATGCCAGAGGACTTGGGGGTTTTCCCCACAGTAGCAGAGCCACTGGAGATGGTGGTGCCCCCTGCTGTCATAACAGTGGCGGTACCGGTGGCCGTTGGCTGTTTCTTGTAGCCAAAGGAGGCTCCAGCTGTGGGTTTAACTAAACCTGACGGGGGCTTGCGGTGCTCTCCGTGATGATCCCTGCCAGCGTCTGAACGAGACCGTTGTAGACCAGCAGTTTTGAGGGAAATCCTGGATTTATCCAGTGGCTTCTCACTTTTAGGGGCTACATAAAGAAAGATATTGTATAGTTGAATAACACCATTATGGCAATTTAAATAACAATTACATGTCTTTAAATGAAAGCAGCAAGAATGTTTGGGCTGCTCGGTTTGTCCTGTTGCCACCATGAACCGGACATGAATAAGCTACTTAAAAACAGAAGGATAGATGATAAATGGACGGAAAGACTGAATGGGTTGATGGGCAAGTAAAACCAGTAATTTGGGGCTAACAAAAATAAAAACAACCCCACTCAAATAACTGGAACTGGAATGGATAATCAGCACCATCATGCATCATTTCTCTTTAACTAGACCTTCACACTTTAACACCTTCACAAAAAAGAAAATGTATATATCCTTCCAGCCACTACAGATGAGATACAATATTAGCAAGAAACATCTGTATTTACTGTGCTTGGAGATCATGTGTGTGTCCAGGACATCAAATGTGACCTACGAACGGATTCTGACTAAAAAGGGTCTTATTTGAAAAAAAGAAATGTCAAACCATATCATAAAGATATGTCCAAGTGATATAATCAATCCAAATCTGATCTGTATGGATCATTAAAGTGAAAGAACAGATCTGGCAAACATGTGGAGATTGAAAGATTCATTAAAGGATAAGGGTAAAGGAAATCTTTTTTTCCCCTGTAAAACTGCAGCCAACATACATACAATCAGGTCTAATGTTAATCGCTTGTGTTTAAAGCTTGATTTTAGCTTTAGCTGAGGAAATTAAAATGAAAGGCCAAGAAATGTTGGTATTGGAACTCAATTTTAACCTATCATTTAATCATGGCATGTTTTGTCGGGGATTAAATACATTTAGTTGCTGCAGATGGCAGACACAGTGTCTCTGCAGACATGTACAGTAACCGGCTTTTAGATAATTGCCGAAACATGGCTCTGGGCTTTAAGCTGCAGCTTTTTTCTTTTTTTTTTTTCCCCACAAATCAAAACCTTGCTTACGCTAAGGGGGACACTTCTGTATTCATCTTGACACTAAGCAGATATCTGCCTTGGCTGCTCTACAAACAGTCTGTTTTTTTACATTTGGATACAGCATACAAAGAGATAATTGATGACATAGATTTAGTAGTTGGAAGAGATAAACCAAATTTCAGTAGGAGAGGAATAGTAGAGAAGAGAAGAGGCAGATAAAAGTATGAAAAGTGAGAATATACTATTAGATCTTACCTGCAACTTTTAACGTGCTCTGAGAGGTATGGGTTATGGGGGAGGTCACGCCTATAGGAGGATTACGACCCTTCTTGAAACTTCCTGGATGACCCAAGCTTTGAGGCTTCCTCAGTTCTCCTTTACACCCTGTATCTTCGCTAAGGCTCGGAGGCTTCTTTCTCCACTTGCTTGGGGCCTCCGACTTGAGACTCCCCGTGTCATAGCTGCAACTATCAAGCTTGTGGACGGTTTTGCCATCCTCGCTGTACCAAGAAAGTCCACTTTCCACCAGGGAGCGCTTCTCTGCATCAGTGCGGAGCTGCAGAGAGAGGAGCAGGGAAGAGGCACAGTGTGGGTAACCATCAGACATGGTCTGTGTTATCTAAGGAATTGAATGTCCTCTGTAATCCTTGTTTCATCTCAGCTGCATTCCAGTGGGAAGGAGGGAGACAGACTCCCAGACCAAGCAGATAAAATTAAAAAAAACAGAGGAAGACAAAGAAAACAAAAACGTGTTTATGGATTTAACACTTTTAGAGAAAAAAACTAACACACTAAAGAATATTACAGAAAATGTAAGAATAGAGGACAGCTTGAGCCTTTATTTTTGTAATGTAAGACAGCTCCACTGTAATAGAAAAACTATCATGTGGGGCGTTGAGGAGGTGGCACTGAGGACAAAATTGAGCATGCTGCTTCTTGGCACCCTATTAATGTAATATAAAGCGACAGATGGCTCATTGAGGAGCACTAATGTTCATTCCTCCCTCGTGAGCATTCTGTAAGTAAGCAAAAAGATGAAATGTTTACCTTTGTAAAAGGTAGAAACCACTACCACTTATCAAAGGTGAACATGAAACAAGTTTGATCAAATTTAAAGATTCCATCCAGACATATTTTTACATTATTTGTAAAAAAAAAAAGTTAATTTACCTTGTTAAAACTTCTTGAAATGACATCTACTTCTTCTCCATTATTGAAAAACTCTAAATATTTGTCACTAAATCGTACCCTTAAATGCATGTGTTAAAGTTTAAGGTGAGCACAGAGAAATGTTCCACCTTCAGATGATCCTCAAAACTGCCTCCTAGTGTAAAACTCTGCACATGCATCATTCTGCACAGTGCAGGTCAAACATTCAAGTGAAGTAACAATAAGCAAAAGAACACATTTTTTACTGAAAAGGGGCTTTAAAGGCTCAGTGTAACTTACGGAAGGTAACTTGTAATTTTCTGAAGAGAACAAAGAGAGAACAGTGATTCTTCCGCAGATTTAAAGATCGATTTTCTCTTTAGTTTCAATTTAAAGACAGATGTGAGGTCTGTGGTGCCTTTTTGTGGCCTTGCCAAAACAAAGAACCGCATTGAAGAAATGCTTCAAGTAATACGGCTTGGGTGGCAAACTTAAGCGCTGCTTTCACAAAAAAAAAAAAAAAAAAAAAAAAAAAAAGCAAGATAAAATGAAAGCCAAACTTGTCACAGATGGTTAGGTAGAGTATTTCAGCTCACCATAGCAGAAGAGTTGCGTCTGGATCCCAGGGGTGTGGTCGGGAGGGAGTTAAGGGAGGAGCTGACGTTGAACTCCTCTGAGCTGAGGTTCTCCGAGCCATCGCCGTCACCGTCGCTGAGCCCACTGCTGATGGAGCTGCTCTCATCCCAACTGAAACAAGACGAGGCATGACCACTTAGCAAAAATCAAGTAAATGGCAACCATGTGAATCAACGTACAACGTAGGTAAAGCAGAGAGTAGGGAGAAACGGCTGGCAGCAACAGTGATACGTCCATCTGTCTGCAGTAAGCGGTCTCTGGAGGTGGCCAAATGCTCAGACTAGCAGGTAATTCCAACATGGCTGCAGCTGCTTTGATTCATCTAATCCATCGGAGCATCCAGACCATATGGTGACCAAAGCTTCAACAGCGGAGCTTTCAGTTTTAATGAAATAAAGTATGCGTTCATTAACCCTTATTGTCGCTGCCATGTATTTGCTCCAAAACGTTTTTAAATTATTTTCTGGTATTTGTATATAGCTTAGATAACGGTGCCAGAGGTTGTAAACTTTTGCATTCATTTTGAAGAATCCAGAATCTGTGGCTCCATATAATCCATTCATGTGTTTTCTGGAACTTTCTTCAGCCAATATAATTTACCATTCAAAAACTTTACAAAAAGGGAATGAATGAAGCTTTTAGCAAACCACTAAAGCTTATTTTGGGAACTCATAGCTGAACAACTAACAGTTGCAATAAAATGGTCAGTTTGGACATTTCATTTTAAGCTTTTTTTTTTTTTTTTTTTTTTTAAATGAACTGTCCAAACTGACCATTTTATTAAAAAAATAAATAAATAAATAGATCGATCGATCCTGGTTCAACCTTAAAATACAGTTATGAACCTGAAAATGAACATAATATGGGCGCTTTAACAAATCCCAATTACAGCAAAGCTAGCAGTTTTTAAACAGGGGCCAACACACTGCAACCTTTAACTGTTCTTCAAGGGAAACTTCACAGGATATGCTGATAAATCATGTTGTATGAAAAGTATGGTGGCTGACAGCTCAGAGTTTAAGAAAGCAGTCTGGTATGCTCTAAAGAAGCAGGATGAAGGGGAATCAGAGTGACATGTTTCTAACCCATCCCTGACCTTTCCCTCCACCCCACGATGAAGTCCTGCGTCTCCCTGAAACAGATGCTGCCAGACTGGCCTCTCGTGTGAGGAAGACAAGCACAGCCTAAAGAAACGGCTCACTGGCCATCAGGTCTCTAGATACACGATGATATTTGAATACATTTAAAATGCAGATCACTGTGTGGAGTTCAACAAGAGGTGTAGCCTCTCAGTCAACCAAAATGTCACATGAGGATTAAACAATTCCCAGTCAGAGGGGAGTTTAAAATTGAAGAGGAAAACATTTTTGATGAGCTTTAAAAAGAGCAATAATGCCATGTTGAATTTAAAAACGATATCTCCAGAGAGCTAAATGCGAGTCCAACTCAGATTTATATAATTATGTTCCCCATCATTACTACTGGCAACCACAGGTGGTAATCGAATTTATGTTGGCGCACAAAAATGTGGCTCAGTGGAAAAGGTAAATTATTAAGACCCTTTGAAGCTGAGTCACTGCATGAGCTGAATTAGTTATTTTTGCTTTCCTTACTAAGCTGAAAATGATCTTTGTGGCTCTGCAGTCTGCAATTAGCAGAGGCATGGAACACGGAATTGCATAGAAAAACACAGCAAGACAAAAATGGCCCATACACGTTCAGAAATGGATTTAATCACATGGCTGTGGCCGAGTTGTAGTCGCAGTTGTAAAACAAAGAAGACGCTTACCCTGACACTTTGGTTTTAAGCATTCTGATGCACAAAAGCAACATTTGGGTGAAGTGATTTGTGGCCCTAGATACATGACCTCAGCGGCGGAGTTTGACATGAACAGGGAAAGACCGAAGATTAATGTTCGATTTGAGAATTTTGAAATGCATTTACATACCATCAGTAAGTAGAAAAATTTTGATTTACATTAAGCCCAAGATGTTTGTGGTATGTTTGAACAATACCACCTCTGTCAGGGGTGACAGAAAGGCCATGAATAACCCCACAGGGATGACAGCCTAAGAAGAGGCAGGGGGACCTGTGGGCTGTTGATATTACAAGCCAAAAGTGTCTGCTCTTAAGGGAGAGATCTAGACAGGGGGAGGGTGGGAGTACACCAGCAAAGTGCATACTTCATACATAGGGTGGCAATTAACTTTTTTGTTTTCTGTGGCACAACTCCAGCGTCTCTGATTTGTGTGTCTGTGCTATTATGTGAGTGGGGTTGCTGTGAACACGTTTGGATTTAAGAAGAGGGATGATTGGTTTACAATCATTGTCCAGACCTGGATCTTACAGCATCACACACACACACACACACACACACACACACACACACACACACACACACACACACACAGCAAGCTGCTTCCAAAATGTAATACATTACACTGCAAAGATACTGTAGATGAACACAAAAAACAAGCACAGATGACATTCTATGGAGATTTAGAGCTTGAACTGCTAGGCTCTGTCTACCCTATTGTAGCTACAAAACCAGTAGAAATAGCACACAGCTAGTAACTTAAGAAGAATGCATCTCGCTTGTTTACTTCTGGCACTGTCTATTTTCTGCATAAAGGACAGCTCCTGGGGTGCATGCCTATGGCTGAGTAAGTGGTGAAGACATCCGCTGCAGATAGCTGTGGTAACGTTAGCAGCACGGCCGTGTCCTCAGACAATAAAATGTTTCCACAGATGTTAGAATACATCGTGCCAAGTCATTGTCAACATTCGTTCCTGCACTTTTCAGTGTTTTTATTTCATTATGCAAGTAGGCTACAAAAAAAAATGTAGCTAGTGAAAGCAGCAGATTCATCCCCTAGGCTAACGTTACTCAAGAGTATTTAATCGACACATGGTAAAATTACTTACTGCCGTTATAGTCAAACGAAAGGTCATACTTTTAAAGCCAACGAATACATCGAAAGTTATTAGCTCACAGTCAGATTTAACAACCAGAGATAGCTATATTGAGTGCAAATAAACAAAATTCACAACTTAAAAATGTCGGGAAAGTTGTTCAATGCGTCTAAACGGAACCCCGCCGTAATGAATGAAATATCTATAACGTTACCTTGGCGTAAAAAGTAAAGTCCTTCTAGCTTTTGGCATCGACTGCAGCGGAGGCACTTTCCCGATCAAAACACGACCGCTCATTTGTGACCGATTCGAACACAGCTTCCTTTAATGATCCGTGTGCTGCTAATAATAAGATTCTAATTCATATCCTCCGTCAGCAAAGACCCCTTGTCCTCCCATTCAGCGAGCAGAAAGAAACAGTCCGCGGACCGGACAGGCAACACTCCCCTTTTCCCAAAAAAAAAAAAAAAAAAAAAAAAAAGGAAGGAAAAGAGCAGCAGGGATGACGAGACCAGAGACCCTGATGTTCCTCAGAGAGGTGATGGCCAACGGCTGTCGGTCTGAGCGGTAACCATGGTAACCACCATTACTCTGGTGTATAACGTTACCGATTATGATTGGATTACTCCTAAATAATGTAGCCTAACGTTACGTTTACTTACGGATGTTTGCTACTTATTTCTGTATGGACTATTATTTTAGCAAACGTTATGTGTGCCGTTTTTTTTTCTCCCTTTTCCAAATTAGCCAGAGGAGATCACGGCATAAAAGTTAGCAATTGTCTAACCAAATTGCCAGACACCAACCATAGACTGTATAAAACTATTATAAAGATCACAGAGGAGAGATATAGCTAAAGGGGCATTTCACCAATTTTGCACATGGTTTAGTTTACTCTTCACAGACAACTGTAAAAGGCCGTACACAACAAGAACGATAACTATGATGATATATCATAGTATAACTAAATCCTTCCAACTCCATGGTGGCGCACCACAACGATAGTGGCGATACAGTTGGCATCGCTGTGAAAAAATAAAATAAAAAAATAAAGTCTATCTCTATATTTTGTGGCTCTAGGGGGAGCTTTATAGTTCGATAACCCCAAATACGTCATCAGGGTTAACCGGCTTGGTTGTCAGACTCCAACTTTTAAAGAGACAGCCTGCTTTAAAAACTGAAGGTGTGGGGTACTAATGAGGCCGCTGTTTCAGAGCTTGAACCATAGAGCTGACTAAAAGTCAGGTCATCTCTTCCTCTGCTTCAAATTTTGAGCATAATTCTCCTCATATTGATCTCTTGTGAGTCCCCCAACTTTATGGAAGTGGAATGGTAAATTGTTGGAAAACTTGTTTAAGCAAGATGATGCATATTACATATAGCAAGCTAGTGAACGGTATTACAGCACAGTAGCTATAATGTATGGTTTAGTATTAATATATATTCTATATTCTTAGATACAGTGTGAAACCTGTCACTGGGCCTACTACTAGTAGGAGGTTGTTGTGAGGGTGGTGTTATTGAGATGGACTCCTATATCACTATACCATACTAGATAAAATAACTTAAAATATTATCAAGTAGGCTACCATAATTTGCAAGGCAGTATTCCAAAGGGATGTTGCTTATTGTCTGCTGTAGGAAACTCTTCCAGTTAAGCCATAGGAATTGGGCAGATAATAAAGGGCTCATCTTGTGATGAGTGCTGAATGGTGCTTATAGTTTGTATGATATTCACCGACTCCTGTGTAAAAGGTCCATCTCATACTCGACAAATGCCGTGAAACATAGCTTAGCGAGTTAAATTAGTGTAAGTGCTTTCTCAAGGGAGTCTTTAGAGTGATTGTCAGGGTTTTAAACAGACCTTTAACAGGACAACAAATTTAAAAGCCCAATAAAAGCCCACACAAATAAACCTTCCTGAAATCAGAATTTAATTTACATTAAAGAGATTACCACAATGAATGTCCTAAAATAAAACATGTTCTATCTTCATTCATTACCTTCTGGGGCCTAGCTGGAAAAACTCAGTCCAAGGTAAGGCCCGAATCACTGTGAGCACAAACCGCACAGCCACAGATGACATGAGGACCTCCAGTGAGGCATGAGTAGCCTTGGAAAACCTCCCCCCTCTCATTAGCAGTGGAACAGTCTCCCAGGGATGATCTCACCAGATCTCAGCTCTGTAAACACACCAGGAGGTCTGCGGACCAAGGACGTCCCACACCCTGTCCACGTCTTAGGCCTCAATCGTTCAGTCAAGCTGGACTTATTTTTCTTCAAAATGTAGTGGCAAAAGATTATACATGACCAAGTGACATGAATCTGTGCTCATTTCATCCTGCAGGGGATCCATTACAATGCAAATAAAGCAAAGCTGCTGCAGGACATGACAAAAGCACAGATTAAAAAATACTAACTTTATTTATAAACACAGTTTAGTGCTTTGACAGACAAATCAAAAGCAGGTTTTTCAGAAGACAATACAACAGAAAGCCAAACAGTAAGGCCACAAAGCAAGACTAAATGTATTATAAATACAAAAGCATAAAAGCAATAAAGATGGCAACACTGTAATAAGACATCACATAAAAACAAGTATTTAAACAAAGTCACTGATTCTGCAAGTGTGACGCACACAAAATGTATAGTCACATTGTTTTATTGTGGGATATTATTTATAATGAGAGAAAAATGTTTGATAAGAGCCATAATGGTTAAGAGTGGACTCTCTGTGCTTCGTCATTCTGCTGAGAGAAGCTGGACTGAACGCAAGCACTATTTTCTCCTGTTTACATGTTTGTGAAGCTTTAAAACTTGTATAAATATCTTGTTTAACAGTTATTTGTAATGTTAGATCAGTTTGGTGGAGGGAAGATAGTACATTTATATGGTTTGAGGAGTAGTAGTAGTAGTAGTAGTAGTAGTAGTAGAGTAGAGAAAAGTACGGTTGTCCTTGTTGTCGCGGCTGTCTCAAGATGGCGCCTTTCCATTGAGATCAAAATAAGAGAGAAGTAAGATTTAAATATTTCTTAGTTTTTGGCTCCAGCGCATTTTAGGTTGGTTTTAAATACACATTTGTGATGATATAGCAGCTCGTTTTAAATGAATATGTTGTTGTTATCTGATGTATATTTTCGACAAGCTAAAATGTTACCAGTCTTCAGCTCAAGCAATTGTACAGTACTGACAGCAGTTAGTGGCAATGTAAAAGGTGTGTTTTCTTTATTTTACAATTTAAGAGGTGAGGTTAAATAAGTGAACAGCTTAAAGATGCTATGTTTTGATGCTTTCTTTTAAGTGGTTGTTAGCTAAACGGAAATGCTAGCTCAGTTATAGGACTGAATGGAGGATAAATGTAGTACGACATATTGAAATTGTAAATTGCATCTGTGTTTCATTTGGACACTAAGGAGAAAGCTACTAGCTAAGGTATTTTGTTTAGTTTGTTTTGGATTTTGTGTTGATGCCAAATGTAGAAAAGCAAAATGGAGAAACAAAAAGAGAGATATTTTTTGCATATTAGCAAATAATGATTCTGTGGAGCGAAGCTATATTGAACGCAAGCGCTCGTCTCCTGTCTAATATTTTCTCCTGTTTTACAGGAATTTGCTTGAGGGTTCTCAATCTGAGACCTGTAACACAAGCGTTATCTCCTCAGACAGGTCGTTCCGAAGCCGAAGGGCTCCGATGGCAGAAGCAGTCACCTTTAGATTTAAGCCTCGACTTTGGAACGGCCAGAAGGGCACCATCTGAGGATCTAAGGCTGCAAACTGGCTTATATGGGGTCAGTGTCTCCGCTATATAGATTGGGGCCGGACCCCGATGCGCTTTAAAAGTGATCAGTAAAATCTTAAAGTCAACTCTAAATCAAACAGGGAGACAGTGGAGAGAAACATGGACTGGGGTGATGTTGTCTGTTAAGAAGCGTAGCAACTGCAATCTGAACTATTTGGAGGCAAGAGAGTGACTTTTGGTTGAAGCCACAAAGGAGGGACATCGCTGTCAAAATAATTATTAGTTAATAAATAATCATTAATATATCAAACATGAGAATGTATTGATCCGTATGATGTATTACAAGTGTGAGGCTGTCTCTGTGTTTCCACATCGAGACACATTTTGTAATATAAATACAGAGTCAAATGGAATTTAACTGTGGTTTTAACACTTTACTGAAATTAACTGTGTTGCTGCCACAGTGTATACCCGACATACAGGCATTCCTCAAAATATCTTTCACAGAATGAGATGCTATAGTTTGATAAAAAGATTGTTGTGTCTGCCTCCATCTTTTGTCACTTTGATCATCATTTGAAAAAGAGCTATGAGTCTTTGCCCGTTGCCCTTTTTGTTTTGTTTTGCGCACAAAAACCATAAAACATTTGTTTGACTACCTATTAGTTACTTCAAAACTTTATTTTCTAATAAAAAAAAAAAAAAAAAAAACTGGCCATATGCTTATATCTTTGCCCAGAACGATGAATGATACAAATGGTTTACGGTAGAAAAAAAAAAAAAAGAGCACTTTGTTGCTCTCGTCTCCTGTTTGTCTCAGCCAGGCCACAGAGCTGCTAAACAAGCGGTCATCAGAAAAGCCTTTAAGTCATGTTTGTACTGCACACAAACAGCTGTCCTACACCGATAACCAAATGGCTTGCGTCAGAAACATCCTTTGCATGTTTGCGTGTTGCCTGTTGGGTTATTTACAAACTGTTAAAATAGAGATTCAACCCATCTGTGGGTGGTCAAAGCACCATGAGAACCTTATTGGTTACCGGGCAAGAAACCCTTTTCATGATCTGACCTTTACTGTGGTGGCTATTGATCTATCGGTGAGGTCTGCTTCTGATGCAGGAAACTGTGCTGCAATATGAGAGTCTAAAAATGCATTTAAAAAAGGACAGAGACATAAAATCTCAAGATCTCTAAGGGACCTTCTTGATAGATTTATTTTTTTAAATGTAGCGTTAATTGGCAGCTGAAACATTAATGGGTCATCATAACAAGCAAGGAGCCAAAGTGAAGAAAAAAAAAACTATCAAATTATGATGCATAGCTGAAAGTATAACATTGTTGTAAATCTGATTAATAAACATGGGTACAGTATTAATATGAAACTATACAACAGTCTCTACTCTACTAGGAAGGCTACAAGATTTGGGAACCTGGCTGCAGTGATTTGCTCCCATAAATCCACAAGAGCATTAGTGAGATTGGGCACTGACGTTGGGTGATAAGACCCGGCTCTTTCAAACCTTGTTGTTCCAGTTCATCCCAAAGGTGTTGGATGAGATTTAGGTCGGGAATCTGTGCACGCCAGTAACATCTTCCTCACTGAAACACGGAAAACCATTTCATCATGGACCTCGCTTTCTGCACAGGAGCACTGTCATATTGATAAAGGAAAGGACTTTCCCCAAACTGTCACCACACACACAATATGGTCTAAAATGTATTATTAAGATTTCCCCTAATTGGACCTAAGGGGCTTTGCCAAAAGCATTAAAACAACCCTAGGCCGTCAAGTATAGTATGTGGAGAGGGGAGACATAATGCATCTTCCAGCTTCAGTAGTTATTTTTAGATGGGACTAGTCCATACTCAATAAGAAAAGATACGTTGTGAGCAGGTAAAACTATACCGAAATACAAAACTTTAGTTAATCTTACAGGAGATAAAATAATAAAGTTAACCTGGATGAATTTGAACTGAGTTGCTGTCACACAGCCAGTTTCCATGTGGTGTCATGACATTACATTTCCAGCAGGAGGCACAATGAGTCAAAGCTGTGCCTCCTATGCCTACAGTTTAGTGTACATGCTCTGTAACTGTGTAATAAAGAAGATACCGCTTGGCATTTAGAAAAATAAATAAATAAGTGAAGACTTTGATGCAGAGAAAGAACAGACATTTCTCTACTACAGTGGATTTGATTCAATGGTACAATGTGGGGAATTATTTCAGAGACAGCATCATAGAAAAACACTGTGTTCAGTGATTTATGTCTAAGAACCATTCATTCAAAAAAGGAATACAGATGAAAAAGCCAGCCGAGCTTTACTTCTGCACATCTCTGATCTTTCCGGTGCCTAATTTTGATCTGTATTGAGCTTGACCATAGCTAGGCAAATAGGCTTGGGCTTCATCACAGAGCAGTGGTATATCAGTGTAGTAAATGGGTCTGAGATGCATCAGTGACTGCGTCTGGGAGTTCAGCCGGCCGCCCCATCTCCGCAAGGCCCCAGAAAATGGACTTGTCTGATTATTGGACTGGAAAATTAATGTACAGTCTCCATCATCCTCAGACAGGAACCCCCCCAGATGTAGCCACAATACAGCTGATGCACACTTCATCCTGAGACCCACAGTCTCATGCGATGCCATATTTACAGCCTGGTAGTCTGAAATACTCTGCTGTTCAGGTATTACGGTGTTGTATTGTACTTGTGCTTTGTTTTGTTTTTATCGTAGCCGCACTATTAATATCAATATGATTGATATGACACTTAAACACTGAACTTGAACTGACTCTGCTTGCTGTCAGAGTAATGCAGATTTGTTGTTATGAACTTATCTGAAAAAAAACAGACGTCATTAGCCATACTTAAAGCAGATAATCTGACATTTTTGTACCAACTTCAAACAAACAGAGATAAATTATGGATTAAAAAGGTACCATGTGATTCACATTTAAAAAAAATATAATACTGTGAGCCAAAACAGTATCGCATTTCCCACCTTGGGTATTATGCACTGGGGTATAAAAACTGCACACCCAGACTTCAGCAGACCACACACAGACATGATACAGGGATGATTCATACTCCCTGGGGAGCTGCTGTAATGGTCCATTATTCACGTGGCTGAGGATGCTGGTGGAGGTGGGTTTGGTGTAAGTTTTTCACTGACCCTTCCACATTGACCTCAGATGTGTGTGAGCTGCACAGGCTCCCTGTGTGTGCTGTATGTCTGGGTAACAGTAACACATGGCAGGGTCTAATGGAGTGGGTGCTTTTCATTATGGCTCTTCCTTCAGCCATTTTGAATCATGAAAATTAAAAAAATGTGATATTTTAAGTATAACTTTATGTATGTGAGTGAGTGAGTGAGTGAGTAAGTGAGTGAGTGAGCGTGTGTGTGTTTGTGTGTGTGTGTGTGTGTGTGTGTGGGGGGTTCAGAGGAAGAAAACAACATCTCTCCCTGCAGAGCAATAGCTCATGAAGGACTGACCCCAAGTGGGGACCTCCCTAAATTGTAATCCCAGCAGCGACTACAGAGAACCAGAGCAAAGAGGCAAAAACCCAATTTTTGGGCAGATGGGTTTTAGTGGGGCAGAAAACGCGTGAACCTTCAATAGTTAGGGAAGCACTCTGTGACTATAGAAAGGTCCAACCGGGGCAGGAAAGAGAAATTGAATGCAGACTGCCGGAGGCACAGATCCAGGATCAGATGACTGCAGAAAACCCTTACAGACCACGTTTGTCAATACGCTTAGTTTCCATGAATGAGGCTGTAAGGTATTCCAATATTTAGTAAACTATAAACACTCACTTTCATACTATACATGCCGAGCTTTGAACAGATCCGCTCACTGGACAAAGCTTATGGTTATATATTATATTATTATGATTACCATGGAAATGACATTGCCAGGAGCAAACTAAGCCAAGGGCTTATCTACAATACAGAGTCATGTAGGCAAAGATAGCAATGGAATGCATTCAGTGCCTTTGAGGGATACAAATATGTAATTTTTGTCTGTAAAATGCAATCGTCTGCTTTCGCAATCAAAGGAATTCAAAATGTTTGTTCTTTCTGGGTCAAACAAACAGTATTCCATATCAGATTTCAAAAAAAAAAAAAAAAAAAAAAAAAAAGAAAAAGCTCGAATGAAACAATTTTACAACCAGTGCTACTGTAAATCCTGGCAATACTAGTAAGGAAACGCAAACAATAGCTTTTTAGGCAGACTGCTCTCCCCCACAATGCCAATTACTCAACAATCTAATTAAGTGGTTAGCATGCTGTCTCACACCAGTCTGTCTATTTGTATCACTCTGTCTCTCATTTTATCTGCCTGTGTTACTCTCTCTCTCCATCTCACACACAAACAGGCAGTCGAGGCACAAACACACACATCCTCCACACATACATCCGTCCAGCAGCTATCTCACTGACACACAAGGCAGAACATCAGCGGGTCAGCAGAAGACGGTTGCCATGGCAGCACATCCCGAGCCATGTTGCCGCATGATCAGAGGTGTGATGCTGCTGAACCCGCCTCCTTTCTCTGCTCTGCATTGCTGTCTGAAACTGGGGCTTGTTCTGTGTCATGTGTGAGGCTATGAAAAGCACGTGGTGCCGTCATGAAATCTAATACATATATCAGATGAATACTGTTGCACATCTAACCTAATAAAATAAAACAAATATCATTCATCAGTACCGTGAAAGAGATTTGTTGGCTCTTTATACTCCATATCATATCTATACTATATTCTTTATTACAATTATACGTTGTATATTCATATTTTGTGAGACAAGATATAAAACCGTTGTGTATACATTTTTCAAAGAAATCATATTTGTACATTGCAAAAGGTGTAACAGAAGGAGTAGGTCTAAGCTTGGCTTATATGATAAGCACTTTAGCTATGACAAGAGGAATGAAGTCAACCACTTTATACATTTGGAAGTGACTCTCAAAATGTAATACTGCCCAAACGTAAACAAGTCTTGGTATTCTAGTGTTTTTCAGGTTTTAAGAGGGTGATGAAAGAAAACTAGCCCAAAAGTTCAGCTTCCTATGAGGCATTGGAGTCACCAATAGCTCTTTATTGGAGCTGAGTGCCTTTCACTGCTTCTCTCCCTACTCAGCCAAAGAGTTTGGAATCAAACCAAATGCTGTAAGATATTTGCCTTTTTTCCCCAAGATGAGATCTTCCAATTTAAGGTTTTCAAACTGTTAATCTGCCAAGATAAAACGTAAATCTGTCCGATACAATAATCATGTTAAGGGAGAGGGCCTCCTGTGAAATTCACGTTCTGCTACAAACATTAGGCTTGCATTCATCACATCAACTAACTGATATTCTGGAAAAAACAAGTAATGTTTCCGGTGAACATCTGTAATAGACATGAAAAGCTAACCTGTGCTTACATACAGTACACTACAGCTGAGTGCCTGTAAAACATCAACCATAATTGACTGAACACCACTAAAATGACACTGACGCTAAAAAGTAGTCATAATTTATACACCAGTTATGGAAAAAACCAACCATACTCCAGTAATATAATGTGATTACTGCTCTACTCATAAACCAGCATTTTAAATATGGCTTGCAAAAGGATGACAGATAATGAAAATTATAGTTTTAACTAAATAGTAAAAAAGTGATACGTTCTCTATATTACCACATCTGAGGTGAGAACAGTTTGAAGATTTGTACTGAATGACTACTGTATGTAATGCAATTTAATCCAAAACCGTGACTGATCACTGCTGTACAGACTTTGGCTCCAAAAGGAGCAACAATGTGTTGCCCGTATCTGGGATTTTTTGGCTTCATTTTTGTACTATACAGTGGGAGGAAGTGGGGATGCGCCATCCATCTTTATATACAGTCTATGGTCTGTTTGCAATATTGTATGTACAGTAATACTTGCAATGATAGCAACTGGTTAATGGTCCCAGTTTCCCAGGAACAAACAGGAAGGCTACATTAATCATGGATAAAACACGCTTCTTAAATACTTTTTGCCTTTAACTAGGACAAACCAGATCATCATTAAGCTGCGTGTTGCTGTGTATTCCTCTTGGATGGAAAGATGGAGCTTTTGAGGAGATTGGGGGATGTATGTGGCATTAGATTATTGATGTGGCAGACCCACAGTAGCAGTGATTATTGTCAGTGTGTACACGTTTAGCCTTTAGGTAGCCAGTGCTGTCTGGTGTGGGTCAATCAATATCCATTAGACATTGAGCATCACCCACTCCACCCATTGTGTCTTTGTCTTTTTTGCAGATTGTTTTAAACGTTTCACTCCCAGGTCTTATACATTATATATCGAGAACTACAACAGTATTATTGATTGGCAAGAGGTCTCACTCTACCATTCGGATATAGTTAATTACATTTAGGGCTAATTTAAAACCAATGAAATGTAAAACTGGGGCTCCAGTGAAAGGGAACAGATATTGCACCTCCGTACAGGCGATTACCAGCGGGTTTCCATGGTTACGCAGTAGGAGGCTGATCTATTTTCAAGAGCTGGTTCTCAATGAGCTGAACTGTGAGTGTGTGACAGGGAGTGTACAGTGGAAATGCAAATGTAACAGAATATGCAAGAGGATACTGTAAGAGGAAAATTAGAGCATGTGCCTGCTTCAAAAACAGGATTAGCTAGTTATCTACACCAAAGGTTGTTGGTATATTTCTTTATGAGGCAGGATTCATTCTTGATATAGAGAACATCATTCCAGTATTTCTGCAGGAGAATCAAGAGTGCTTTCTACTAGGGCTGGGAAAAAAATCGATTTGATTTAAAAATCGAGTTGGTAAGTCAAATTGATTCATATTTTCAAAAAATCGATTTTTTTGATTTTTTTTCAATCCAAATACAGTATAAATAATTTGGATGTTTAACAATCTTTGTTGCAGACAGCACAGTGACTTTTCAGTTAGAGAAAGGGTTTGGCTTTGCAATTTTGTTTATGTTGATGCACTTTAATTAAATATAATTAATACAATAAATATATATTTTTAAAATATATTTACAGTTCACAGTTATTTTGTTGTAAATGGAAGGGGGGGGAAATCGACTTGAATCGTAAATCAAGTTTTTATAAAAAAAAAAAAAAAAAAAAAATATTTTTTTTATAGCTCTACTTTCTTCAGAAAACTAATGCAAACGCAGACCAAAAGGCACATATTAAAAGGAGTTCCCACAGTGTTATATCTTCCAAATTTAAGCATGCAACCTACTCAAGGTCAGAGAGAAAGAAATAGCACCCAGCCACAATAGCCTATAATTACTCTGGGGACATTTCCATGTATGTATCCAAACATACCAATAATCCTCGGTGTAAATTGTAATACTCATTATTCTCACATTGCTGGACCTATCTCCACAGCGCTGTGGAGTAAGGTCTTGCATTTCTTTAAACCAATCACAATCATCTTGGGCGGCGCCAAGCGTCGGACGCAGCGACGGTGGCTCTACAAAACGGTCTCGCGAAGGAACTTGTTTTGGTGGAACATCTGCACCCCACAAAAGAGAATGACTCATTAAATATTAAATTAAATTAACTGTTCACACAATAAAGTAACATGAGCTATTTAAATTAGCTGGATACACGGTTAATATTAAAAAAGTTATAAAAGTAAATTTGCCGTGTGAATTTTGTCCATAGCAAATCCCCACCAATCGGTCCCAAAACATTCCAGTTAGATAGTAAATGCCGTACACCTATTCTTTGTTTATCTTTACAATCATTCCCCGAAAGATCCAAGCAGGCCTGTCTTGTTGCACTCTCCAAATGTTCTTTAAAACTTGCTATTTTCAGTGTGTAGCTTGCTAGCTCGAAGTTTGTTGTGGTTTCCCGAAGCGAGTTTGAGAACGGCAACACACAGAGAGCAGAAGGTGAGGGACATCCAGATTAAATACTCATAGACCAGGGGTCTTTAATTTTTTTTAAGCCAAGGACCCCTTAACTGAGAATGAGATCGGATGAGATTTATTCCCTAAAAATAATTTGCATATTTAACTAGGCCTACAATAACTTGCGGGCGGCCTAAAGCCTTTACGCATACATTACATACATTTTTAGTGCACTGAATACTAAGCTATTAAAATATTTGTTGGCATGATTTTATCAATTATGTTATGCTGAAAATAAATGTGGCACAGTGAATCTTTGGAATTAACTATCTGTGGATGGCTACGTTTGTGACTACCTTACCTATAGGCCAGTAAGCCCATCAAAGTTTTTTTTCACAAATAGGCCTATTTATATTTGCAAATAATATGTTGGAGACATTTTCATTTTTGAAAATACTTTCAAAAAATTAACAATAATTTGGTAGTAACTCTGAGGACCCCTGTTGAATATCTTTGTCATAGACTGTAAAAAATAATGGACAGAGCTTCTGGGTCTGAAGGGTGAAGCCAATGCAGAAGTGCCTTAAACCTGCATTCCATCTCATTTCCAGCACTGGTTGCAAAAAAACAACAACTAATTGCCAGATTCGAGGCTTTAAAACGGCAGACCACAGACCAATGGGTGATTTACTGCTGCTACATATACTATTTTACAGTCTATGGTAAACTACTGTAGGGGCCTGTTGTACTCATCAGGATGACTTTGAAAGCATGACATTGGTGGCCTAACACTAAGCATGATGAGGCATTTTTAAAAACCATACATAAAAATGATTAGCATCTTTGCTGCCTGTAGTAAGCAGAGGCAACGAGTCCTCACGCTTACCTCTCACATAAATCTGAACCACCACAGTAGAGCTGATGCAGCGAGGGACAAAATACAGGGCAGATTTAAATGGATTTCGAGTGCACGGATGTTACTGTGAGGAATCGACCCATATGACATAATCCCTGTTTAATCCTAACCTTATCAGGGTTCTGCTGTCTGATCTCTTTCACCTCCCTCCTACCAAAATGCAAAGTCTTTACACATGGAGCTAGTCCATTTTTGTTCAACACAATGCTTCTTTCTTATCATACTTGAAAGCAATCTTATCATGCCGTTCTGATTCACCTCCAAATTTGAAAGAACTTCAATTAACCCATTTCACACTTTTTATTCATTGCTCTAATTTTTACTCATCTAAATGTGTCTCACCCCTTTTCGTCCTTACTGCACTCTGTAGTAAAAACGTGACCTGGCTAGCAGGGACTAGTGAGCGCTCCAGGGCCTTAGCTTAAATCCCAACTGCATGTGCAACAGCGATAAAGCTGCTAAACCACACTAGAGAACTGTCCTGGATTCTTCCTCTCCCTCCCTCTCCCTGACTCTCTCTGTCAGCTGTCAACTTGGGAGAAGAAATTAGATAAAGACACACAAAAGATGTGAGAGAAGGGGAAGCGAGGGGGGAAGGTTAGGGAGGCAAAGAAGAAGAGGAAGGCAAAGGAGACAAAGAAGAAGACGAGAAACAAATAGAAAAGTACTGCCTGATCTAAACAATTTGTTGCTTCTGTACGTGTTGACATAATCTTCACAAGATTCAGAAGCTGGACAGTTTATAGCATTTAATGTGTATCTGAGAGGACAGCTGATAACTTTTCAAGTCCTCTCCCGTGAAAAACTTCTGAAGGCCTTCTCTCAATGTCAGCAAAAACAACCTCTGACAAAAAAAATCCTTAAAGAGCAAGAAAAAAAATAAAATAAAAACGTATCAACGGGGACTGCTGATGTAACCTCTTTGATAGGCCTCTCGAGTGCAAAACATCAGATACCAACACAAAGCCACGATGTCGGCATGAAAAGTTTCCTTCGCAAAACTTTTTTTGCATCACTGTTGAATGTTAGAATGCACATATTCTATGCATCCTAATTAAAATACTGAAATAAAGCACGAACAGTGACCAGCAATCACAGCAAGACGCCAATCAGCTTACTGCCTACTGTGAGAAAAACGCAAAGTGACAACTTCTAACTGCCCTTTTTAAAGTCACAAGGCAGAGGCCTAAAGCAAAAAGGAGCATGCAGCCGTCCGCATTGGTTCAAGTTGTCATGGTAACAACGCGTTCAAACCTGCGCTTATCCTCAGATGCTCTTACCCATTAGCCAGGTTGTCGTCATCGTCATGTGGCAGGCTCTTTCCTAGGAGGTCGCTGTCACTCAGGTAACCAGACTTGAGGTCGGCGTCATCCAACCCTTCGATGAGCTCGATGCGTGACGTGCTGCTGAGGCGGCTGGAGCAGCGAGCTGGCATCGTATGGGCTGTATACTGGGAGCCAGTCTTACTCCCCTGGTATCCTCCGCCTGTGGAGGACGGGGCGTCGCCCGCTTGAAGGCGAGGGCTGGACTGGCCTTGGCGCCAGGAGAGAGGCGATGAGCGGTTGGACAGGCTGGATATGCTGCGAGCGTTTGTCTCATCGCTGTCATAGCCCACATTACTGCTGTCCATGCAGCTAGAGAGACACATGGGGGAAGGTCAGCGTGCGTTATGTTTATGTACTTGAGGCATTTAGCTGACATTCTTGTCCAGAACGGCAGATCAAACCAGCATATCAACAACAGCGCAAAGATTGAGACCAGAACACCCGGCGAAACATTTTTCTCTCTCTGTCAGAAGTCCTTCAAAAGAAACCCACAGTGGCATTGAGTCACTGTTGACCCAGATATAGCAGTTGTGTCGTATTGTCTTCAGGGACCAAAGATATCAAAAAGAAATGCGGCCTCCCAGAGCCCAAAGACAAAGAGAAGGATGACCTGATATCTCTGTGTTAACATACTGTAGCAAACAGTATCGGTTGTGTCTCTTCGAGCAATACATTCACAAACACCAAGGACTTTACTTTGCATGACACGCCCAAAACTACAGCAGACCTCTTTCCATTATTCTGAATAGAGTATATGAAAGTTTTCCTATTCACCGGTGTAAGTGGGTCACGGTTAGAAATGTCCTCCAAATGGCTGTGAGTGTCTTCTGTGTCTGCCCATTATATAACTATATGTACCAGCTCACCCCAATAAATATTGCAATGGCTACGACCATGGAGGTATTTTTATCCATGGTTGATGGATAATTCATCTAGATGGAGGCTAACTGGTGCCACTCCAGTCCTGAATCTGACGGAGTGAGAATTGTTACTTTTGCCAATGAGTGCTGTAATATTTGAAGATGATTGAAGATAACTGCTACTGATACGGTTTAGAATTACAAGATGTCTTCTCTGGCCAATGGCAAGCATACATTCAAGATTTCACAGACAAGATAATGGGAGGGGGGGGGAGGGTTAAATGAGGGATGACAAGCACATAGTGCGAGGACCCCCTCGAAAATGAGAAGATTCATCTCAAGGGGTTATCCTACTAATAAATACTAAATACGTAGGGTTACTGATAACATATACATATCTAACTTATTTAATTCATTATTTGGGTTGATTTGGCTTGAAGCTAACCGTTCAATCAAATAAATGGCCTTATATTATAATGCTTGACCATACTTCTCCAGAAAACAATCAACACGTGCATCTTGTTTCATAGAGACTGTGTACTGCAGGCAGCTGGGTTTCTGAGGCTGAGGCTGATATTTTAGAGTTCAAACATCTGGTAATTATATTAGTATTTTAACCATGTTAAAAAAAACTTTTTGTTTAGGATCCCTACAATTTGGTTTTATTTGGTTATAGTAACCAAAATATGTACTAAGCAGGTTATGTGATGGCAAAAAAACAACATTAAAACAGATTGGCAGATGCATAACTACCACCATTTTAATAGCTTATAAAGTTGTTGTTATGGTTAATGTGTTAGCAACAAACTGTGTGATTACACATTAAGCAGACAGAGAGCAAGAGAGAGAAGTCATGTTTCTGGCCACCTAATGAATTTAAGTTAAGTATTTTACTGGCACTGTTTTAGGGTAACACTTTGGTAACTGTCTTTTGCAGAAAAGAGGTGCCTATAGTGGTTCATGAGAACAGCTTAAGAGTCCCCCAAAAATCTAAATAGTAAGCTAAAATAGGCTAAAAAGCTTCATAGAGCTGCAGAATTGAGTTATCATTTTCTATGTTAATTCAAATTACAAATAATGCAGGTTTAAAAACATAAGCAGAATTGTGTTCCTGCTTGTATTCATGCTACGCAGGGTATTACATCTAAACTTTAAAAGGTCCCATGACATGGTGCTCTTTGGATGCTTTTATATAGGCCTTAGTGGTCCCCTAATACTGTATCTGAAGTCTCTTTCCCAAAATTCAACCTTGGTGTAGAATTACAGCCACTAGAGCCAGTCCCACAATGAGCTTTCCTTAGTATGTGCCATTTCTGTGTCTGTAGCTATTAAGAGGAGAGAGGGGGGGGGCAAGGTGGAGGGTGGAGGTGTGGCCTTGACCAACTACCACTTTGCCTGTTTGAAAGCCATGATGTCTCTCTCTCATGGGTGGGCCAAATTCTCTGGGTGGGCAAAGCAGAGAAAGGGGAGGTAACCTTGCTCCTTATGACCTCGTAAGGAGCAAGATTCCAGATCGGCCCATCTGAGCTTTCATTTTCTCAAAGGCAGAGCAGGATACCCAGGGCTCGGTTTACACCTATCGCCATTTCTAGCCACTGGGGGACCATAGGCTGGCTCGGGGAACACGTTAATGTTAAAAAACCTCATAAAGTGAAATTTTCACGCCATAGGTCCTTTAATGTCCAAATGAAAATTTAAAGACCTGTCCTCCACCAGTGCCTTAGGTTGTTGTGGCTGTTGCAACAAATTACTGCCTGGGCCTTTTGCCTATGAGAGTCAAACAGAGAGATTCCTAGAATGAAGTCATGACCATGAGGCAGAGATGGGCTATTTAAGAAGGATGGAAGCCAGATGTGCACCAGGTGGCAATTCTCCAAGCCGCCACAGCACAACTGTTTACACATGATTGTGTTATGCATCGATCGAACAAGCTATTCGTTGCTTGCACACTTAAGTTTTTTTTTCAGTTTAAACCAAAGACAGAATTTGGCTCAGGGTTTTATGATTTCATGAACAAAACACACACTGTATTTGGTTTATATGTGATATTAGCCAGTGGTGTAGGAGACAGCATTATGACACAATATAAAATTAAAAGTTTACAGATGAATGCACTTACCTATGACTAATCTGGGAGCCCCGCAGACTTGACATTGTATCCTCCAAATTCTGGCGGAGGTCAAGAACATTCTGCACAGTCCGCTTCCTCTGGGACTCGGGGTCTGTGGGTCAGTCATGCAAAACAAAAGGTTATAAAATATTTTGTGTGTCAAAATAAAACCCAGGCACAAGCTGCTGTTTTATTGTGCTCTCGTGTTTTAAGGGAATCTATGCATGCAAACACACACATACACACATTTCTCCCTCCACATGCATGTGCTCTCGCCTGCATTATTTGTGTCTGGACTGATGTGACAAGCGTCTTCCTTGTAAGCACACAGCAAACGTATGTTCACATCATTAGGCAGACAAATTTCACTCCACGGGCTCCCTCACCATGGTAACCTCCGCTCTACCCTGCTTCTGCACTGACAGGGTACATCCTGAAAATGAAATACTGAAAGGTTCTGACATTCATGCCACATTAGGATCTCTTTCTAGGAGTTTTTTGTTTCCATAGCTTCGGTTTTAAAAAACATTTTGTATAAAGAATTAACTCAGAGTCCTTCAGTTGAAGTTTTAAGGCTGAAATGATTTCAGTGCAGGTCAGCTAATTTGGACAAAGCTGTGTATAATGTAAAGTGTGCAGTCAGTGGGTCATAACCGTGTCAAATCAATATTACAGTACAATTACGACTGTTGTGCTAGCTGTTACAAATCAGGGAAACCACCCTGTCTCAAAACAAAATGAGATGGGGTTTTCCACTGCAGTGTGTGGAGGCAAAAACCCCTAGGGAAGAAAGAAATTAACATTCAATGCATTTGCTGGAGTAGCTAGAGGAGAGGCGATGATGTCAGGGGAGCACATGTCAAATAATGTGCTGCTCTCATAAGGGGATGTTGAACTAATTCAGCAGGGTGTGTAGGGGGCATCAGTCTCACACACATTTACACTACATACAGGTTACACATTTAAAAACACATTTGCAAACCAGCGCTGGAGATTTAGGGGGCCGAATCTCCAATGAAACTGAGGGCTGGTTTATTACAGAACTTTGATACATCAGATCGTTTCAATAGCATATATCCCAAATATATTACATGGCATCAGTGAAAAAAACAATAAATAGTTTCCTGAAAACATGTGCACCCACTGTGCACAAAGTATAACCCAATATAGGTCTGTATTGTGTATGTACAATATTGACAAGCACGGTAATTTATGATTTATAAGTCTGTGAGAGCCTAACTAAATGAGATATTGAGTTAATCTTAAATATGTTGATGGAAACTTGTCTCCTATAATATCAATATTATGTTAATACAGTAGAAAGCTTAATCTGGGTGACATAACATCTCCATCAAAACATATTTGTTAATGCAAATTGTTGAATATAAACAGTATTTATAGGAGACAAGGTTGTCCCTGAGAGTCTCCACCACTCTAAACCAGCCCATGTTTGGATGGGAAGCTTCTGTGATCCCAAACAGATATTTAGGTTGTTTTATTTGACATTATGAGAAGGGAGACATCTACTTATTTCAAGGATAACGCAATAAAGTCCAACACTTATTTCCACCGTAGTCCCTGAAAGTCCTCGGAATACATCTTTTAGTCACGTCGCAGCTACAAACCCCACCAACTACATTCAAATTCTGGCATACTACCAATTTATTTATGATGAATTCCTGGGAATCAAACCTGAATCACAGAACAGAGCCCATGTGTATCACAGCTGTTTTGAGTGTAAACTTTATGCATTATGCACTGTGTTCTTGTGCAGTGACTGACAGACCTCTGGCACCCTGCATTGCAGGGATGCCTATGATACAGAGAAGGAAAGCTTGGACAGAATACTGATGCAGATGTGAAATCGGGAAAGACCTATGAATGATGCAACACTAAGTGCTCTATAGACAGAGATTAAAGTGTGGCAACATTAATTAGAAAGTATTGTTAAAAGGCCTTTAGTTACTACCTTTCAAATGCAGCTGAATCTAAATTTAAGGTCTTATGTTGTGCCCCAATTAATTGAGGCATAAGTTTATAGCATATAAGTAATAGCATAATTTCCATTAACAATCAAGACAATAAGTAAGAGCAACGACAGTCTCTATTGGCCGTTTACAGTTCATCTAAAAGCCCATCTCAGTGGATCAGATTTCATTAGAAATCTAAGGCCCTTGACAGAAAAAAAGATAGCTTGTTTTATGGCACAAAAACAGAAGAGGATGGGGATTTTTTACCTCAAATTGACCTTTTCAGAGTTTCTCACAATGGAAGGTGACGAATAACGATGGGAAAATACATTTCACTCTCCAATATAAAGAAACACTCAGTGGTGTCAGAAAGAGTTAGAAGTGGGCGGTGTATTTTTTGAGGGCCACGTAGATTGCTCATAGTGAATGGCTCTCACTCAGTGGGTAGAATAATACGTTTTCAAATTAAAATGCTCACAGGATTCTTGGGCCCAAATCCACTGCTTCAGTCTTCACTATACGCTGAAACATTCACTCACATGTTGCAGCTTTGGCTAATGGCTTTGTCAAATAGCTTGTGATCTGAAAACTGCTGCCACCAACAAATAAAGATGGGAGACTTTTTTGACAAAGATGCTCACTCTCAATCTTGACCCCAACTCATGAATTTTTTCCCCCACATAAATAGAGAATAGAGAGAGAATCTAACAGAGGCCGCCTGCCATTTCAACTGGGTTATTGAAATAGTACATCATTACATCTTATTTGACTATAAGACCATTTTCCTGTTTCAAAATGTCAAATACCTTTACCTGCACTGTACCTATAAGAGTCAACATGTTGTGACCCTTGCATGCCTGCATAGCTTGAAATAATAATGTGACCATTGCTTCACCCGTATACCTATTCTACTGCTTCACTATTCAACATAGCTGTGGGCCACTGCTACGTTGGAGATCTTGCATAACGGATCACATATAATTACAATAAAATTGTAGTCCCGTCTGTACTACTCCAATCTTCTGCTTTCTTCATGGATATATCGTCCTAATGACCTGGAATCTATTTGTCATCTATGATAGATTCATGGTCATCGCAAAGTAATATAGTACTTTCATAATTTTTCAAGATTGGCATGGGGTACTTTCCATAAGATCATCGGTCAATGCAAATCAAACCAGCTATTAGGCTAACTTAAATAAAACCATTACAGGCTAATAAGGCATGGATAACAGATAAATGTCCATGCAACCATGCAAATTCAAAAAAGGAATAACCACTTTCAATTCATTTGGAAACACCATGAGGTCAAAAGCGTTACTTGAGGAATCTCTAGGTATGGTGAAGGGTATGTGATGATGTGGGGCTATTTTAATTCCAAAGGCCAAGGGAACTTTGGGTAAAAAGAGAGAGTTCTCTGCGCTTCTGCAGACCACAACAATCCGGTGCAATCATGGCAGGACAAAACAGGGTAAAGTAACAAAAAATTGCCGGTGCAACACAGATGTCCTCTTACTTGATAGAAGGGAACTTTATCAGGATGCATAGTATCCTGGATCCATGAAATAACTTGCCTTGAAAAATACAAATCTGCCTGCCTCTTCAGGAATTTAACATGGGGGGAATACTGACTTTTAAAGATTTACAGTATTTATTTAGGATACATTATTCATTCACTAAGAAAATTGGTTTCCTTAAAAGGCTGGATTTTTCCTCATTTTTTTAATAAAGGCATTAAGATCAATTTCCAAAAGATTACTTTTTATTCCTCTTTTTAGTTAACTTTAGCATGGGTGTATTCACGTGTGCTGAGCACTGTAAATTACTTAAATTGCCAATAGAGTTAAGGTCTGAACTGTAAAATAACTTAAATCTAAGACGTCAAATAACCTAAACAGACAAAAACTTGATTTGAATGGTTCTACAAACAATGACACCTTTTTTGGAATACAGGTCATAATTACCTCCACCAAAGAGGTAATATTTTCTGCTTGGTTTGTTTGTTTGCTTGTCTGTCAGCAGTATTAAGGAAAACACACTGGCCAGATTTTTATGAAACTTGGAAAGGTGTAGCATGGGCCAAGGAAGAACCTATTACATTTTGGAGTGGATCTGAATCACGGGGCGGATACACAAATTATGTTTCACTTTTGTTAACATTGTAAGATATTGGCCATTTGTGCTGCATTCATGTGATGTCAAAATAACAGGAAACATGTGCTCAAAAAGGAGGCATGCTTTGATAAACAAAGAAAAAAAAATTATGAAAATAAACGAAGTCATTTGAACTATGATCACCATCACCACCATATGATCAATACCCGTATTATTCATCAAGCCCTCCCTGTTGATGAACCTGACCTACCACCTCCAGAGAGAAAGCCATTTTCTCTGCCATTTGCACCACTGTAGTACACAGGGTATAAACCATCTGTCAGTGCTCCACAGATGAATGGAGCTGGGAGGAGGCTAAATACCTGTCTGTGTGCCCAAAATGAATTCAATATTGCATGCCTTCTTTCCACCGCTCTTTTAATGGAAGCCTACGTGGAGCAGTGGATGGACTCTCGAGTGCATCGGCACATGTTGCAGCAAACAAGAGCTTTAGAAAGGAGATCAGTCTGCCGCTAATAATCCCCAACCCCACAGGCTTTTTTCATGCAATCAGCCGGGAACGCTATGATAGGAAGCAAGCATATTCCACATAATCAATGGCCTCAGACACCTGAGCGACATGCTGAACGAATACGAACAATAGAGCATCACTATAGCTTTTGGCTAGAATACCAAACTGATGCAGCATTCAATGAAATAAAAGGAAGAGGAGCATGCTTGGCAAGCACAATAAGGATGTCTTCTTTTTTTCCCCCTCTGTCGTTGAGCTGCATTAAATCCGTTCAGGGGGGAATGTGGGTCTGCAGCAGCAAGCAGGTGCCGTGTGGTGGCTGTATCAAAGGGGGCGTGCTGCCGAGAAGCACTGAAAAATCTTACAAGCGGGGCGTTTGGTTTGTAGCACATGGCCACCACACGTACTGTAGGGGCCATGGGGCGGGTGAGGTATTAAGACCACTCTGCTGTACTCACCTAACATCTGACTGAAAAGCAGCTGCTCCAGGTCGCCCAGCACTGTCACCACCAGTTCTGGGTCCACCTTCAGGAAGGGCTTGTCCCCCCCTTCCTCTCCTTTGGAACCGGACTCCCCTCCGGCTCCGGCTGCCTGCTTCTTAGCGTTAGCGTTGGCCTTCGCCTTGCTGGACAGGATCTCGTCATCAGACTTCCCATCCTCCGGTGCCTTGCTCAGCGGCTTCACCTCGGCGTAAGGAGCACGAGGTATGCGGCTCTGCTTGCTCAGGGCAGATGGAGCAGCCAGAGGGCTGAAGGGCTTGGGTTTGCCCTGGAACAGCGAGTGTTCGGATTTGGATAGGTTTCGAGAGAGAGGGCCACCCCCTCCGGCACTGCTGCCACCCCCTGCGGTCTTTGGCTTGCCCATTTTGGTCTGCCCTGCTCCATGCTTGGCCATGTCATCACACCACTTGGGCTCGTAAAGGTGCAACTTCTTCTCTGCATCAGTGAGTACAGCCAGGTTTGTCATAGACCTCTGCTTGCGAAGGCTGGAGGACACTGGTAGCCTGCCGTCAGAACTACCCGCCCGGTAAACCTTCAGTTCACCCCTCGGTGTGGTCTGGGGCACGCCAGACTTGGCCCTCTTAACTGCCATGCCAACTCCTTTGCCATCTGCTTGGCCGTATGCCTTTGTGCTATCCGCCCTTTCCATCTTGAAATCTCCTTCTCTGCCTTTCAGACTATTTCCAAGCATGCCTCCTGCATGAGACCATATAGAAAAGCATCAGCAAAGAGAAAACAGGCTTCTGTATCAAACCCTTTTTCTTGTGCAAAAACATACATACACAAATGCTTCCTCTAAGGCAATCCTGAAGCCTTCCCTTTCTTCCCTCCGTCTCCTTTTCTCCCTCTTTCCTCCTGACAGGCTGCTGCAGTTGCAGCTGTTGCAGTGCTGCCCAGGCACTCCCTTTCTCTCCTTTCCTTCCGTCCTCCTTTCCTCCGATTTTTCCACACTCCTCCCTTCAGCACACCCTCCTGCCGCTGAAGCGCGCAGCAGCGGAATGACAGCGGCAGTGACAACGCTCCCTCCTCCCCCTGCTTTCTGCTGCCTCTCTCTCGCCTCCGACTGCCCTCCCATCCTCCCTCCCTCGGTTTTTTTTCTCTCCATTTAAAAAGATGCTTTGCGGTGTCTCAGCAGAATATGTGAAATGCAAGCGATTAGAAACGATCATCTCTGGCTTATAAAACCAGGCACCATTCTCTTCTCACACACGCTTTCCCACCATCTCCTCTGATTCCTTTGTTCTCCCCCTCCCCCTCCATCACCTCCAGTGTTCCCTGTTCAATACACTCAACATGATGCATGATTTGTAATGTGTAATGTGTTATTAATGTGAATGGATACACATTTTGATGTGCAACTATAGCCCATATTATAAATTATCACTGTCAAAAATCCCACACAATGCATCAACTGGAGCATCCAGATTATCTTTTGATCCTGTTTGAGCTTCCTTACGATATCAGTTCCAGATTAACAGATTAATAAATCATATGCTAAAAATCAGCAGTGTGTTGACCTGCCATAAATGGACAACTGCATTTTCGTCAAATAATAACAATGATGACATGATTGTTAAAAGGCTAATGTAAATGTATATATGTACATAGTAAAAAAAACAAGAAAAAAAACACAACATAGTGGGATGTTAATTCAAACTGTTGAACTGACAAAAAAAAAAAAAATTGGGTACTTTTTGTCCACCGTTTGAAATATAAAAAGAAAAAAAGAAAAGAAAAAAAGTGTACTAGCCAAATGAATGATTTCACTTCAGCAGACAGAGAGCAACAAGATGTACCAGTGAAAGAAGAAACACACCCAAAACCACACTTTGGAAATATCTTCAAGAGAGCATAAGACACATGTACAAACGCACATGCGATTGTGTTAAATTGAAAATCCGGTCACATTGTTTGTAGGCAGGTTTTCCTTTGCTAACATACGAGTGCAATCATCTTTTTCAGTTATTCCACACTGCTGTCTCTCAGGAGGCTCGCATGAAGCACTGCTCCATGGAAACCACCCTCTCTCATCGCCTGCATGTCATTTGCACCAGACTTCACTACACCGCACAAACAAGAAACATTTACCTTTTCCATAAACCACGGAGATACAACCCTCATGTTATTGTGTGCTCACCAAATGAAATCTCTTCTTTCTATTATCTGAATCCAATGCTGGTGAATAGATTTATTTTTGTTTTCTTATTAAGTGCATGAGTTGCTCTTTTCCACAACACAGCATGGCTGAATACAAGCATGCTGATCCCGTGGATATGATTGACCTGTTAGCTACAATGCCCAGAGGGTACTGTTCTCTCACACACACACACACACACACACACACACACACACACACACACACACACACACACACACACACACACACACACACACACACACACACACACACACACACACACACACACACACACACACACACACACACACACACACACACACACAACACACACACAACACACACACACACAAAATGGGTGTTGCACCACACTCCACTGCTTTTTTTATTTGAGTTTCAGGGCACCCTGAGGTGGCTCATGGACCAGTGAGGGTGTTTGATCTGGCAATTAGTTTCTGGAAACAATGTCACGTCTTGTTTCTCCACATCACAAGTTCCAAGGCTCCCCTGCTGACTCCAGAACCACCGGCTGTGACCTTACTCCCATGATGCATTGAATAGTTTTTTTTTTTCTTTTGGAGAGCAGGAATTTCTTAATTAATCATAAGATAACAAAATCCCGACATGCCAAATTTACTGCAAGCCTTTGATGTTTTCATGGAACATCCATGCATAAATTGGACGGAAACAAAATCAAGACCTATCAGGAGTTCATTCATTTTAACATCTCGATTTTTAGTTTGCTCTAGTGGCAGCTACTTATGAACCGATGAATCCTACGGACATTGATGATCCTGTGAGTTTTTCCTCTAGCGCCACCATAAGGCTAACATTTTTCGTGTGTAATTCGTGTGAAATGACATTTTTTTTTAGTGAAATGTCTTGACAACTATCAGATGACTTGGCATACAATTTGGTACACATATTCATTGTCCCCACAGTATAAATGGCGAGGACTTTGCCCAGACTTTTCCTCTCGTGCCTCCATGAGGCTGATATTTATGGTTTTGAGTGAAATATCCCGGACTTCTGTAAATAAAAATGTAGAAACTATGAATCGTCACCACTTCTCAGGAGAGAGGAAGGGTGGAGCTGCATCTTTCATTTGGTCTCTTTCACATCTGGGTCTGATTCTCCCTTTCCAACTGGCCATCTGAGTAAGAGTGTGTGTGTGTGTGTGTGTGTGTGTGTGTGTGTGTGTGTGTGTGTGTGTGTGTGTGTGTGTGTGTGTGTGTGTGTGTGTGTGTGTGTGTGTGTGTGTGTGTGACAGCACAGTTACACAGCTGTCTATTATACATTTCCCTGGACAGCACATGTAATCATTTTGGGGCTGCTCAGCTGCTGTAATGCAATGGATTCAAGAACCTCCACATGTGCTCAAAAGGGGAAAACCGCAGAGAACATCATGTAAACGTGCAGATAGTCGAAGCAGAATTAGTAGGTCGAAGCATGGTGTTAAAGGCACATGTAAAGATAGTGTTTGTGCATGGTGTTGAAGTCATGTGGTAATTATTGTACAGTACAAAACACCCCTAAATAGAAATGTAACAATCATTGTGCTTGCTGGAATGGGACCAGCCTAAGGGATGAAGACCAACCTGATCAGTTATGAGGGGTTCTTCATGTGCTGAGCAAATCTCCTATTCATGATGAATTCAAGCTGCTGGAAAGGATCAAAAAAGGGAAAACTATCTTGTTTAAACATTTGCCAGAGTGATTAATTTGCTGTTTTGTATGAATCCTGGAGCAGTGGGTCTCCCCTCTGTGTAACTTTAGACATTTTCAAGGAAGATTTCTCACCAGAGATCCTAACCGAGCTTAAGTTTTCTGCAGATGTTTCCAACTGAATGGAACGGTCATTAAAACAACCCTCCAGCTGACTTGTAGTTACTGCTGGATGACAGCTTACAAAGACACATCTCTGCTCTATGGCCAAAATGTAAGTGCCCCTCAAGTCCGTACAGAGGGGTAAAGAGGAACTCCCAGACAGGAGGTGAAAGCCGATCCTCCCATCAAACCACTCGATCTCTCAGTCCTGCATCTGTCCACACTCAGCTGAGGACCACTCAGTCTCGTCTCTCCCTGAGGAGGCTGCCTGGAGGCTATTGTTAAACGGTTTGGAATACCCCAGTGCAATTATATAAGGTCATTTTCTAACAATTCTGAGGTTGGGTAATCAGGAGCGACAAATACGTATATCAGACATGTTAGCCAAAATGACTCATAAAGTAATTCAGGCTAGTAATTTAGGTTTTGAACCAACTGACATTTTTTTGGATTGCCAATGACTCCCAAAACAACATATATGAACGTTCTATTGAACACTATCACAGCCGCACGGTGGCCGTCTTAAACATGTGACGTAACACGTGACCGCGATGGCAGTTTAAGTCACAAGACCATCCGATAAAAGGTAACGGTCGCGGTTTTAAATACAGTTTATGTTGTGAAACGGAGCAAGTTAAGGCAACAAAAATAGTTAGGGTTAGGAAAGGGACGTAAAACTACTAAAATGAGGACATCATAGACTTAGGTCCGTAAAAGTCAGTAAATTCAAAAAAGTGACCGTTGACTTTTGGTTTCAGTCCTGGGTTTGTTTGAACTTCTTCTTTCTCCAACAGTGAGTAGCAGCATATTTTAACATGATGAGGCTTCTGGAAAAATATCTACCAATGTCTTGATGTGAACTCAAACAACAAAAAGGTTTAAGTATTAACTCGGTTTTGTGGTCAGAGCTCGGTTACCCCTGAGTCGATGGTGTCTGCTTACTCACTTAAATCAATATCACTTATTCACAGCAGTCTTTAATTATGTAATCTCTTTCTAATTAGAACTAATTGATTGAATTGTTGTGGCCGTATCTGCTAATGGAGAATTTGCCTTCACTCAGATAGAAATTCAGACAGCGAGAGTTCAAGACTCATTCAAAATAATGAAATATTGACCAGGCAAATGATTGTGTTTTTGTACACACGTCATGTTTGTATGTCAGTCTCTAAGCAACATGATGTGTGAGGTACTGAGTTGTTGCAGGCATCAGAACAAACACAACCCTGACAGAAAGGACATAAATATAATTACGACAGTGCACCAGAGACACAACAACGTTGAGGAAAGTGCGGTGTGATTTGAGAGAAGTGCCCTCTGCCAAGAATCTGTGTTTTCCCACATGCACATAAAGAAAGAAGTGAAGCACTTGAGGAAATCCTGATGCACATAACAGGTTGTACATAAAGTAAAATGCTTTGGTTGCGAGTTGGCAGCAGCTCTGGTGAGAACAACTGTCACGCTGAACAGAGTCCAGTGTCAACATTCAGCCGTATTAAAGCGCGGGTGTTACAGGATGCAATATAATACAATTGGAAACAAAACTGGGTTTTGCATAAATAGCTGGTTGAACTTGGTGAACTGAGTGGAAAATGTTTGCTTTTTTGTTTTCAAGATTTAAGTAACTCGTTCGGATACTACTTCAGAAGGACAGAGGGTGAATTTAAATGTTAGTCGATATAGTGATTAAACTTTATTGACACCCTGCTCTTTTTACTATCTGGATGATATCAGATATCACCCGGTTTGATCAGCCTCAGAGTTTCTGCTCATTGGTTTACAGCAGTGGTTTCCAACTTATTTTGCTTGTAAACCCTCGCTACAGGCTGCATATGTCTGAGCAGACAACAATTCTTTTATACATTTATTTTTGGGGGGGATTTTATGCCTTAATTGGATAGTTGACAGGAAAGGGATGACAGGAAACAGGGGGAGAGAGATGGAGAATCTGGTGTAACAAATGTCCCCAGTTGAGCAAAAACCGGGGACGTTGCAGTCATTTGAATAATTTATTACAAAAATGTCAAGGAACATTGTTTTTTTTTTCTTTACTATCCACTCAATCATCTTGTGACCCCTTTGGAGGAGTCCACATGTGCAGGTTAGGAACCAGTCGTTTAGAGCATCAGGTGTTGTCTGTACTCCCAAAATGGAAATAGCAGTGGGAGGAGATTAAAAGAGACTCACCTAGATCGTCACAGCAGACCTCCATGGAGTCAGAGGAACAATCACTGAGATCATCAAGGGAGGGGTCAGTGTCCTCGTGGACCTGAACCCTACAGGGTAAGAAAGAAACATACAAATGACAGATTCAAATTTTGATGAAGTGCTACTAAAAAGGGGGAAATTATTTATAAGAGGCAGCATGAGATGCCTACGGTGCAACATATTCTAAAAATAATAATAATAATAGGCAGTCTGTCTGCAATGCAGCTTATCTTCCCATCTTAAAAAGGTGAAACACTGCCCTCACCTGAACCTGAAGGGAGCAACAGCGGCCAAGTAGACTTTTCCTGGCTCACTCCCTTTGTGCCGCATGTTGAATGTGTGATGAGAAGACTGTGATTTGTTGTTGGACACGTCTCTTTCTGAAGCACCCAGGTGCTGGTTGGAAAGGTTCCTCACCTTTTTTTTGGTGTTGCCCATTCCAGCTAAGGACACGCCCGATATCTCATTCCCATTTGCACCTTCAGTATAAAAGAGACGTCCTCTTCCGTGGCCTGACTGGACATCAGCAGAGAGCCGGCACAAGGCGGCATCCTCATGTGCGTTGTCCACACTCTTTAGACGATATTTTCCAAATGTCCAGTTTTTGTTGGTGGTTCGTCTTAACTGGAGGTCTCGCAAAGCCTTCTGGTTCAGCGTGCTGGCGCGGAGGTCCAGTGTGTCCTTTGAGCGTCGGACTTCCCTCTTCGGTATCTGAGGGCTGCTGTACGCCGAGCACGTTCCATCAGTTCGTTCTGTAGCAGCTGGACTTCTATGATAATTCATTCCAACTTTATGCTGCAGCAGGTGGTTCTTTAAAGCTGTACCCCTCAGCAGCTCTGCAGGACCCGAGGAAACCGAAGATGGAAAATAGGAAGGCCGTCGTTTGGGGGCGTGCTGATACTGCAGTGTGGGATTGGGGGGCCCGCTGTGTTGTTTGGGATCCATCTTGGAGAGAGGCATCATGCTTCGAGGCAAAGGCAGACTCGAGATGACACCTGCGTCGCTCTGACTCTGAGATATAACTTTGATATTCATTCCACCGCTCATGGTTGGGGACAGTCACTGGACTGAGATCTAGAAAATAGCCGGCAGAAAAAAGAAGCCGGCAGCTTTAGAAAAATTGCACTATTGCAGTTTTACATATACAATTCAAAAGTAAGAACATAAAAAAGCAAATCTAGCAGAACTGAACCACAGCTATAAAAGCTACAAAATTCATAGTATTCTACATGCAACATCCTGAAATACACAAAACAATGACAATGACAACAATTTGTTTTAGAGCTGGGCAATATATCGATATTATATCGATATGAGACTAGATATTGTCTTAGATTTTGGAAATCGTAATATGGCATAAGTGGTGTCTTTTCCTGGTTTTAATGGCTGTATTACAGTAAAGTGAGGTCATTTTCTGAACTTGTGTAAATATTTTATGAAAGCACCTATAGTCAACATATAATATCGTTGCGGTATCGATATCGAACTATTTGGTCACAAATATTGTGATATTTGATTTTCTCCATATCACCCAGCCTTAGTTTGTTTCAAGGTTTTAATTTTATTCAAAGAACACCATCAGAAACAGGCATACTGTAAGGGTTAAAAATAGGTACCTACATACTAAATTAAACTCTTGAACTTCATTAGACTGAACAGGCAACATTTCATCCCTCTTCATCAAGCATTTACCATTTGGCTGACATCACAAAGGGCAAGGTTAATTATATAGAGTGGCCACGAAAGTGATGACTTAATGGTGATGTCATGGTCAAACAATCCAATCCAGTTGAATGCTTTGAACTGAACACTTTGGATGCATTCTCAAAACAGAGCATATCAACCATTAGTTACTTAATTGAAAAGATAAGACAGATCCACGGACATTCAACATTCACAGCATAATGCAAACAACTTTAGTTATTTTCAAACGGCTACTCAAGAAGCCAGCCACCTGCCAACTTAGCTAGCTTAGTACAAAGACTGCAAACATCTAGGCTGGCTCTGTCCAAAAAGTAACAAAATCAACCTCTAAAAGCTCACTAATTACCGGTAACATGTTCTATCTCCTTTGTTTATTCTCTTTATAAATCTCGTTATTATCTAAACTCTTTATACAAAGCTTAGCTATAGTGACCAGCTTCTGGCGACCGGCAGTAGCTTCATTTTTTGCGTACAGACATCAGAGTGGTATCAATTCGTCTCTAACTTTTGGCAAGAAAGCGAATAAGTAACTTTTCCACAAGTCCAGATGGTGAGATGACCAACATGCCTGCATCATTGTTTGGAGTTTGAAGTTACCCCTTCCGAGCTACTGCCAATTCCATATTATCAAATTTTCCCTACTGTCATTAAATAATAAGCTGATTAAAAAACAATTATTAGAAAATAACAAGGTTTTAAAACATAATGCGTAATTAAAAAAGGCAAATACTGTATGTTGGTTAAATGAAGATTGTGGCGTACATGTCTCTATACAAAGCCCTGGTTAGTGAGAGGTTGCTGACTATCTTAGCTGTGTATTGCATGATGGATAGCAAGGTTTCATTTAAGATGTATACTGTAGAAAATACTGTAAAACAGCTGTGCATTCCAGGGCGTCTGCCTCACAGAGAGAAGCTTTCTAACCACAGAGGTACTGACTGAATGTGGATGGAAGCGAGTGGGAAAGAAGAAAGAGGAGATGATGGTTTGAGGGGAAGGACCATTATACCAGTATGTATCAGTTACAACATCAAAGTGACCTAAAGGTCTGAGAACCAGACTAATCACCACTTCAAATTCCTCAACTGGGAGAAACATTGAGATCAAGAAAGCGAATAAAACTCTTCTGTCAAATGCTGTTTAGTTGGAGCACTAAAACAGCTGATCTAAGGCAAAAGTCAGAAAAAAAACAAGGTTAAATAAGGATTAAAAGAAACCAAATCTTCTCAGGAAGATTTAATTTAAATCACGTATTTAAAATAAGATTAAAAATAATCAAACGGCACAACACAAAATCAAAAGCATCAGTTGCATCTAGAGGAGACACCATATGTTTCAACAGCTTTTCCTAATGTATTCCTGGTCCTCTCGCCACAACCTCCAGTGTGAGACGTGCTGTGAAAGCCAGCGGGCAGGCTGACACCACTTGGCACATGCAGCAGGAGAATGGCTCCTTTCAGGCCATGCCAACACCGGCTGTCCCCACCGCCGCCCTGCCGATAACCGATTAATCGACCGATAGTATTTAGAATTCATACTGGATAAAAAACAAACATGACACTCCAAGTAAAACAGTGCTGAACTTTATTATAAAAATAAAAAAACTGTATTGAACCATGAAAACATGCTAAATGAAATAAATATCGAAGTCAATAAAAGACATTCATTCACACTAAAACAAAAAGTAATAAATAAATAAAAACAGTCAAACTGTCGGTTTAGAACGGTAACAGACGATCTCTGACCTGGAGGGATCTATTTTTCCCACTATATACTCGTTCTCGTTTGGATGCCCATATAAGGCGTAATGTGTGACGGACCTGCCTTCCCATTAGTTGAAAACATAAACAAAGGCATCATGGGAGATTCCCTTGTCGGTAGCACCTACTGTCTATGGGTAGCACGGAGTTAGCGGCAGAAATGACCGAAAACGTGATGAATTATGGACATCAAGTGGATAAATCTTGGATGTAACAGTTCCAGGCTGGACAGAAAATCACCTGTAAAGGCTAGAAAGACCCTCTAGAGGCCGCTATTGTAATGCATGATGCCAGCAGACCCTTCTCAGCTCTCGCGTACGATGTAATGAATGACAGCGTGCACTTCTCAGCCGCTCCAGCAACGGACGCAACCAGGAAAAACTATCGGTATGGATTTTTGCCGATAACAATAGTTCCACCAATCAACTATCGGTGCCGATTAATCGGTCTACCTCTAATCGAAAGCAGGGGTGGCGAACGTGCAGCTCTCTTTGCCTGCTCCTGTGAGGCTCTTACTGTGTGGCTGGAGGCTGTGGTATAGATAGTTTTTTTTTTACTTTGTGTAACATATGTCAGATAAGTCTAATCAGCCAATAATTCTTTTTTTTTGGGGGGGGGGGCATTTCTGCCTTTATTAGAGAGGAAAGCTGAGATATGAAAGGGGAGGGGGGGGTTAGATTCGAACCCTGGACCTTCTGCGTCGAGGAATAAACCTCTGCATGTGCGCCCGCTCTACCAACTGTGCTAACCGGCCACATCTGCCAATAAATTTGCCAATAATTTAAAAATAATGCAGCAGAGTTTTGGGGACAGATTCTGCAACCTTAGGGGGGAAAGCGGCCACATATTACCTTCTTCATTAGCCCTTTCACTTCTGAATTAGACGGTTTGAAAGCCCCTTTAGTGACAAATGATGACATCCCAACGTTAAACAGGCTGCACTCAAGCTAATGTCAACGTTTGCATCAACATACGTCTGTGAATCAGTGTTGCGAGACACGAAAAGGATTGTGGATCACAAAGACTGTCAGGTTTCCCACTGAGTCAATCTAGGTAAGATTGAAACTATGAAAACTGCTATGTATTACGTCATTAGTTTTGCTGTTGTAGTGTGGACGTGCATGCGTTGTGTGGCTCTTTGCTATGGTAGGTTTTTTCATTTTTTTGGCTCTTTATGCTGAATTGGTTGGCCACCCCTGATCTAAAGTATTAGTACTGTCACTGGTAAACAAATACCACTTTTCCCTGAATGCATATTCTGCATTTTGCAACAGTATTTCTCTATATAAAAAAAAAATAAATAAATAAATAAAAAAATAAAAAAACACACACATCTTAACAAATCCCACTTAGTTTAATATTCTAATTCTGTTTCTTTTAAGCTTTGATACTTTAAGGTTCTTGGTTGAGCAGTGTATTATCCCCATACTAAAGAGCACTATAAAAAAAGTTGACTTTTTTGTCATCGGTTTTAAAGAAAATGGTTTAATAAACCACAAAACAGAAAATGTACTAATTTTGAGTTGATGAAGGGATTATTCTCATGGAGATCAATCTATAAAAAATATTTGTTTAAATTATGTCTAAATGACAATTTTAATTTATTATTATTATTATTTAGTAGTACTACAATGTAAGCTCTAATGTGACAATATTGCAGCTACTTCTGTCTACTCTGACACCTTTTGTGCATCTGTTAATTTACCAACAGGATTCTTCATCATTTCCTCTTGTTTCTCCCATGTTTAACATCTCTTCTGCTTCTCCCATCATTTATAAAGCAAAGTAAAGCCTTATAACAACCAGACATGAGCACAAGACAAATACTGACTCATAGGTTCATACATGTAAGTAACTTAAGTAACTTGTGCATGTAACACAGCAGAAAATGACATCTTATATTTAAGACAATATGGCTGAAATTCATGTCACCAAATAAATACAAATATGTTGCCAATATCGATATGCAGTATATTGCGATAGGGAAATGCATGCAAATTCCCATATTGAGCAATAAAATGTAATTCATTGTGTTCCACGGTGATAATTAATTGTATTTTTTAACGGAATTTGCTTGGAATCATTAATTTGGAAAACAGAGTTTTGTCAAATGAAATTAATATTATGCAACAGACAGTTGATAACTGATAATACTGAAATACATTGATAAGGTTTCGCCTTACCCGAGTAAATAAATGTCCAACATTAGTAAGTCCTCAGCACGGAGACAACAACAGTACGGTGCGGTGCAGACCAACTTGCTCTCCACAGAGACAAGCTACACTTAACAGTATGATGCAGTTAACAGTAATACAATTTAAACCCACGTGCTTTTTTAAAGTGAGTGGGGGTAAATTGATGCTGGACGACAAAAACGCCAATGAGAGAGCTGAAGTGAAACTACATTTCTTCACATCTACAGCCCCACACACTTTCTCCTCTAGTGTAATTCTCTCTCTCACACACATACACACACACACACACACACACACACACACAGACACGTGTACACATTTCACCTTTTCCATTATAAAGAATTGTATTAGTGACTCATATTTCATTCTTTCTTGGGTGACATCATGCTTTATTTGCTCCCTCGGGGCTCATGTTTGAATGTGACTTTAAGGTTTAACATGCCAGCCTTTCAACATGTCATCTTCAAAGCATCCATCCAGCCAGCGTGTGCAAGGAGCTAAAACTGCCCCAGTCCTCCAAACCTATAATCATCCCGAGGGCCAGACTAAAGATACTTGTACAGACCAACAACATGTCGGCGCAGGATCACTTTACTCTGGTGAAGCTTCCAAACTCCAGTGCCAAAGGGTCTGATAATGCACTCATAAGTCACAAGACACCAGTAGAGTCCTAAATGCTATAAAATCCATTTTGGGAAAAAATTAATGAGATCATCGTCATTTAGTGGTCATTTAGTGGATCGTTTCAGGGCTTATAATGCCTTCTTTAATTATTGTTTTGTTGTGCCAAATGTCATCTTGTGAGGTGTCACCTTATAAAAAGGTGAATCTCTCCTTCCACTTGCAGATACTCTACAGAGCTGACTTTGGCCCTATTGTTTCAGTCTCTTCATGCTCCAGTTTCTTTCCATTCCAGCTCAGCACCAATAGATAATAGAGTTGAACGAGGGCATCATCATCTACATAATTCAATTTTCTCAAGACTGCCGTACTATCTAGTTTTACAAGAGGCCTGATCTCATTATTATATATATAGCACCAAGTCCCAGATTCCTGATTTTCACTGCTTCCTCTCATGTCCTAACTTTGTTGGGAGAGAAATTCTGTTGGGAGCAAACATGGACTGAGGTCAACTTACACTGTAACAAACAATGTGCACACAAAAAGCACAAAGTGACACATAACTTTGGTGATCCCCTGACTTACCTGCAAAACTAAACTGGTGTACTTTGTGCTTAATGCTAATAACAAAACGTAAGCATGCTTACATGATAAACAAAGATGATTAACATGATCAAATAGGTTACCTGTTAAACATCATTGCCATTGTGAGCATGTAAGCATGCTGAGGTTAGCTCAAAACATCACCGTGCCCAAGTATAGCCTAACAGAGTTGTTAAAAGGTGCAATATGTAATATTGTGTGTAATACTGGCAGCCAGTGGTTAAAATAGTTACTGCACTACCAATTCAAAATACTAGGGAGTTGTTTCCCCCGCCCCCTCCTGCCCAGACTCGAAGTTAACGGGGGTTGCCAGGCTGAGACCGCAGCATTCACACAACAATGTTGCTAGACGCTTTTCTCACATAGCCAGACATTACTCCACAGCACAGCGGAGTAGCTAACGGTAGATGCTAGTCTCACATAGCCAGACATTACTCTACAGCACAGCGGAGTAGCTAACGGTAGATACTGGCTATATGGACAGTCAAAAGCCCGTGCTCACGCGGAGCTCTGTAACCAACTGACAGACACACTTTTTCGGCTTAAAATTACAGTATGAACCACTAAAAACACAACAACCTCACTGTCCTCTCCACACGCCAGTCAGGCACACTTCCTCGGCTTAGAATTACAATACAAAACGCTAAAAATACCACGACCTTGCCGACGGAACACACTTCATTGGCTTAGAATTACGGCAACAAACGCTAAACACACTGCAAACTCACAGTCCTCTCTTTCCGATTTACAGCCCCCCTCTCGTGGTTTAAAATAACTCACCGTTGTCTGCTCCAGCCACTGAAGAGACTACACGCTGTAAACAGCCATAGGCTGCTTGCCTGGTCCTCCATTAACAGTAAGCAGGGTTAGCATGGCGGCGTTAGCCAGGACCAGTCGGGATCACTTTACTGGCTATGTCTCAACTGTTTTTGCGAGTAACCAACTCGGTTATTCTAGCTATATAATTCAATGTGAGTACACAAATGTTGAAATGACAAAAAATGCCCGTCCCTAGTACCTGTGATAAATTAGCCTGAAGCTAATGCTTACCTGTTCAGGAGGAAATAAGCCAACTCTGAGTCCTTTTGGGCTCTAAGCTGTCTCCATCTTTCAAATACATCTCCAATATTTACCAGGGGGTTGTTACGTCTCTGGTCACGCAACCGTTAGAAACATGCGGTTTTCTTTTTTTATGTCATGTAGAATCTATCTCCGTTGATCCTGTTTGTTTGTTTGCTGCTTTCATGGCTGTACTACCGTTACAGCTGTAGCGTGCTGGGTTTACGTTTTTACAGGTATATCTGGCAACCCGGCCTGCCTGTCAAACTGGGCCGTTGATAACAACACACAGATCAAAACATAAACATAAATTCCGTCACGGAATGTAAATTTCAAAAAGAAAAAATACTGAAATTAGCATTGTTGTCAGAAAAGACAGTATTTCAGTTTAACATGTTTCCTTAATATCTGATGAGGCATTGGTGTCATTTTTTGATTTATTACAGTACAAATATTACATATTGGACCTTTAACTTGGCTGCAGACTCTAGAGTCTCATTGAAGTCCTGGTAAGGCAAACATAAATGTGTTCTGAATCTGTGACCCACCCCACAGGAAAATGTTTTTAACCACTCAGCCAAATCTCAATGATTTAAAAAATGGCCAAGGATATAAAATTGGGTTTCAAAATCGTTAAAATAATAAAAAAAAAAAAAGTATTCTCTGCTCCGAGACACTGGGGGCACCGAGCCGAAGAACGAGCCGCGTCCACGGGCCCGACAAACTCTAGCTGCAGCTGTGTTAGTTCGCTAGCACATATGCTAAAAAAGTAGCACACAGTCTATAGCACAGCACACACCCCCGAGCCGAAGAACGAGTGGCGCTCCGCAGCAACAGACCATCGTTAGCAGCTAACCCAGTAGCGTACACAGTCTAGGAAAAAGGACCGCACACACACCCTGAGCCGAAGAAGAAAGACGCTTCACGGCGACAGATGGCACAAAACACACACCCACAGCAGTATAAAACCATTAAATACTGACACTGTCTTTTCCGTTAAAGCCCACGGTACTTTTTGTGGCAAACAAGATTAGAGTGGGCATTTAGGCGGGCAAGTTAATCTGTTGGCTCATTACAG